>NC_043018.1:20917921-20920421 GCF_006345805.1 Octopus sinensis
CTTTGAATATTGATTTAAAATCGATAACTAAATAAGAAAGTAATATAGCATATTCATACACCTTCACAAAACTACGCAAAGCAATTAAGAGAACGTTGGGGGGGGGGGCGGTTGTACAACCAGAGGTCAATCTTGATGAAAGCAGACCTATGATCAAAGGCATTTCAGCCGTGACCATTCCATCTTTTTCCTAGATACAAATGCACTCAGGACCATAATTATGCAGTGTATTTCCTCCTTCCATTTTCTAAGACGGTGACGATATGATTTTTAAGATTTCGCTGCTATTTCGAGCAAATCGATGGACCTCATAGAAGCTTGTTGTATATAATAATGAGAAATGTATATTTTTTATAAAGAAATCATTAGAAACACCATGACCGATAAAATAAATATATATATTCAATCAAAGGTTAATTGATGAAGTATTGTGATGAGGTATTTTTCGTTTTATTGTATTTAATTTTTAAAAAGTGAGTCGAGAAATAAATATATAATCCAAAGATAGAAATGTCTGTTGGGGTCTTACCTGGCTATCTTTGTAGTCCATCTCTAAGTTATAATCAGGAAGAACATCATGTCTTTTATTAATGTCGTCCAAAGCCATCTTCACCGCTGGAAGACAGGCTTTACCACCGGCCCAGCCTCCAGTCATAGGGAAAATCGTACCAATTGTAAGATTCTTATGTTTCAAAGCCGTTGTTGGAGGCATAGTTACCAAAGATAGTAACAGAATTATGGTCAACGTATAGGATGACATGAGTAACCAACGTAAAGAACAGTACATATTCGAATTAGTAAGCAAAAGATGCTGAGGTTTTTTTCTTCTTCTTCTTTAGAATGTGTTGTTTAAAATAAGAACGAAGATGTCCAATATCTATTTTGGTTTCATAGTTGTTATGGAATTACAGCATCAGGTGTGAAAAGCAACAGAAAGAATTGATAATAGGGCTAGCTGTGCTGTCTTCATAGATGACACTTTGGTTCAAAGTAGAATAATGGTGAGGTAGTTCCAACCACTTTAAAATGCGGTCAGCAACACCTGGTTATTTCTTTGACATCTTAATTCGCAATCATATTTGGATTTTCTTTTCTTTTTTTTAGTTTTCTTTTTAATTGCACTAATTAATTAGTCTTCTGCTTTGCTTTTCATGCAACATCTAAATTTACCTGGCCGGTCTGGCCTCCTGTCTAATTACATATCATCATAAATTGCCTTAATTACTATAAATAATAAATTATAGAAATACACGAACTACTGAGTCAAAACATCTTCGAGAAATCAATCACAATATATTCATCTGTTTTAGGTTTTGTTCTTCTGTTGTTATTTTTCGTTAAACATCTTTACAATATAAACATGATTGCCATCAGATCACAGAAACCTGTCTCTATATTTATTTACCTGCAGGAAATTGATTTTTTGCGTAGCATTCTCTCATTAGATGAAGAAAAAAAAATATTTAAAATATCGGATTATCTCTTACAAAAAAAAAAAAAAAGGCGTATTTCTTAATTGATCCATAATTAGGTTTTTAAAAAGAAAAACATGTCATTATAATATCCAAACAAAGAAAGGATATTTTTCGCATTGTTTTGACCATTAATAGTTTTGCGTCACGGTTCAAAAAATCTTCTGCAACAACCAATGGTTGGTCGCTGCTACTTTCCTTCTCTCTCTCCCTCTCTGTTGCTTCTGTTCATTGATGTATTTACTTATTACAAGATTTCCTTCGCTGCGATTCTTATATTATAATAATAATAATAATAATAATAATAATAATAATAATAATAATAATGATAATAATAATGATAATGATAATGATGATGAAGATGATGATGGTGATGATGATCACAGCATCCAATATCTTATTTCTTCCATTTCACCGATTCCGTTAAGACACAAGGCTTCCTTATTTTACATCACGTTTGAACATAAACATATATCTGCGACGGATTAATTAATTCAGTGATCGCACTTTAACCATCATCGATGTAGAATTTATTGAGAAACAACATCCCTATCACACACACACACACACACACATACACAATAATTGTATCCATTTGGTTATTATGATCGATCTTCATCTCAATCTGTTGTTGTGATTTATTTATTCTATTTTAATTTTAAGAAAAATTATAGGATTTTTTTGAAAAAGGGCGGCTGCTGAAAGATTATTTTTCTCTCTCTTTCCCACTTTTAATGTGTCCTAATTTCATTATCAGTTGGGGCATACCTACACTTTAGGGCCTCACCTGTTTCTTTATAATTTTATAAGAAAGTATATTTTTTTAAAGGAATTTTGAAGAAATAGTATTCCGAGGGTGTAGACTCCTATTCTTAATTTGATCTAAATATCGGAGTTTTAGATTATTTGGCTACACTCCACTCCTGATTTCGCTTCCTCGTAACTCTCTTTAAAATGTAAGTTTTTAAATGGCATTCTGTACAAAAATTATTTCGAGGGTGTAGGTTACCATTAAATTGATAAAATGT
>NC_043018.1:20922921-20932921 GCF_006345805.1 Octopus sinensis
GGCTGCATGGAAAGCCTCTTGTGTGAAGATAAATGATATGGCCAGACTTCAAGTAGAACTATTCTTACAACTTGTGGAATTATAATAGCAATAAATGTCAAGTTAGCTTGTTATGATTGGAGTAATGTTATTTAGTAACCACTAACAAGATAAATATTCGTACTATTTATTCTGTATCTTCTGACCATCTCCCAGCATTTTATCTTCTGTTGCAATTCAGCTTTCCTTTTCTTCTTATTATAAGAAGAAGAATAACAATAATGGAAGAAAAATTATTTTTCTGGCCATGTTTTTCTCCTCCAGCTTTCAATCTTAATCTTTATATATAAAAGAGAGGTTGTGTGTCTGTCTGTCTCCTACGATTTAGATTCCTAACTACTGCCACATTTTGCGGTGCAGTTTAACCAAAACCGGGGGTATTTATAGTCGTGATTCATATCGAGCCCTTCGGGGTATTAGCGCGCGTCTACGATGAGTCTACGATTTTTAAAAAAATTTACCATCAATTTTCCCCTTTTTAATGCATTTTTGGCATATATAAGGGAGTAACTCTCTAAAAATTATTATTAAATCTCAGAACGTAAAAAGCTACAGTAACACCCCCCCCCCTTTGTGGTTAGCCATATTGAGATGGCTATTATACTTTACATCTCTAAAAATGCTTATATAGTTATTTCCCTTACAAACCCGAACAACGCCGGGCGATACTGCTAGTATAATATAAAAATTTCTTTGTGTTCTCTGTCTGTTTTTAAAATAAACACATCTGCAAAGAATCTCTCTTGTTTTTAAGTATTTATACTGTGGTTGTGTATTTGGGAACTTTACAACCCAGTAGCATGGTTTCTGCTTCAGCCCCAATGCACCGTCACCTCAAGTAATTATCGTCCATAGCCAACGGTCAACTAAGGCTTTTAAGGCTTTGTGAAGGAAGCCTGTGTGTGTGTGTGTGTGTGTGTGCAGATAGATAGATACATAGGTAGGTAGGTAGGTAGATAGATAGATAGATAGATAGATAGATAGATAGATAGCTATAGATAGATAGATAGCTATAGATAGATAGATAGATAGATAGATAGATAGATAGATAGATAGATAGATAGATAGATAGATAGATAGATAGATAGAGAGATAGCGATAGATAGATAGATAAATAGCGATAGATAGATAGATCAAAACGTGCTGGTACTACATAAAAAATGCCCATGCTAGTGCCATGTAAAAGGCAGCCAGTACACTCTGTAAAGTGGTTTCCATTAAGAAGAGCATCCAGTCACAGAAACCATTCCAGAACATACAAAACCTGATGCAGCTCTCTGACTAGCCAGCTCCTATCAAATCATCCAACCCATGCCAGCATAGAAAACAAACATTAAATGATGATGATGATGATGATGATGATGATGATGATATATCAAAACAGCAGACCAGAAAAATTGTGAATTTTTAAAAATATATTCTTAATTCCATGTCTTTTCCCAGTTTTCTGTTTCGATATGTAATTACTACAAATTCCAATTGTTATGTATATATCTCATCCAAAATTGCATTTGGTGAAATTTGGTGAGGCAGAATGTCTGCAACTGGATGTCCTTCCTGTCACTAACCCTCGACTGTTTTCAAGCAAGGTAATATTTCCCCATGGCCAGACATTCCTTTTTTCCTAGAAGACTGCAAAAGCAAACATCATTTGTATGACAATACTCTTACTCTTTACTCTTTTACTCTTTTACTCTTTTACTCTTTTACTTGTTTCAGTCAGTTGACTGCGGCCATGCTGGAGCACCGCCTTGAGTCGAGCAAATCGACCCCAAGACTTATTCTTTGTAAGCCCAGTACTTATTCTATCAGTCTCTTTTGCCGAACTGCTAAGTGACGGAGACATAAACACACCAGCATCGGTTGTCAAACAATGCTAGGGGGACAAACACAGACACTCAAACATACACACACACATATATATACATATATACATGTATACGACGGGCTTCTTTCAGTTTCCGTCTACCAAATCCACTCACAAGGCTTTGGTCGGCCTGAGGCTATAGTAGAAGACACTTGATGCACATTTTTAACAATCACCCCAAACAACTTAGAATAAAAAGTGTGGAGTGCAAAAATCTTGTAAGCAAAATACTGGTTTAAAATCTTGGCACAAGGCCAGCAAATTTGAGGGTGGGGTTAAGTCAATTACATCAACCCCCAGCAGTCAAATGGTACTTCCTTCGTCAACTCTCCCCCCAACAGCGGTCAAATGGCACTTCGATCAAATTCCACCAAAGCCAATTTTGCCTTTCATCCTTTCAGGAACAATATCCCCTCCTACTGAAATTTCAGGTCCTGTGTATTTAGTAGAAAGGATATTTAGAGTTTTGATAAAATATTAAAATTCTGTATTTTGGTAGAAGAAAGAAACAAACTTGTTTTGTTCTTCTATTTGTTTCAGTCATTTAATAATTAACCCAGCGCATTCTGTGTTCTCCCTTATCCTTGTCAACAATGGGGGCCAATTTAGTCAACTCAGACCCTCCTCTGAAATTGATAGCCTAATGCCAAAATCTGAAACCATTATTTACAGAATTAGCCTGAGAACTTTTTGATAGCACCTTGTAGAGCTGCATCTAATTTGAGTTCTGCCATTAAAAATAATTTATTTCATGTCTCACAAAGATTTTAAATTCCTATAATGTAAACATCTTATTCTCACTGGTAAGAAAAAAGCTTCTAAAATCGATGGTGAAAATTCGAAGTGTTACTTTGGTATAATTTTTAGCATGTCAGTCACGTTTACAGATGTAGTTTCGAGCTGTGGACAGCCTTCTACATTTTTTCACATCCAAGGAGGCATGCTTTTCTAAGTCAATATTCTACACACTTATTTATTGCTTTATTTCCCTCTCAAGTTTTACCTTAAAAATAATTTACTTCATATCTCTTTAAGTGTCTGAATTCTTAGTGTAAATAAACGATTTACAATTTTCAGTTAAAAGAATAAAGTTTCTTAAATGGCTGACAATAAATCAAAAGATTTCTTTGGTCAAATGGTTTGCATGTTTACAGCAGATGTAAGTTCAGATTTCATAGGCAGCCTTCTAAATTTTTCTCCATCCAGTGGTGGAATAGGGTCTTTTTTTTAAAAACTTAATTTTCTACATGCTATCTCTCAATTTTCCTAAATCTCTCAAATTTCTCTCAATTTTCCTAAAGATTTTATTGTGTCTAGGGAAGGTCATTATGCCAATATTATTAACACATGCACTGGTTCTATTTCACTTCTTTATTCAATGAAAAAGTTTCAAGTAGCAACAAAAGTTTTGACAAACAAAAACGACTTACTGTTTAACCAAATTAAACAAACAATTGATTAACCAGTTGGGTATTTAAACAATTGACCAACAATAAAAGAGTGGAATTGAACCGGTGCGTGTGTTAATATTGGTATAATGACTCTCCCTAGATATAACAAAATTTGTTTCAACGCACGAATTCACATAAAGAATCCTTGCAAACCGAAGTGCAATATTCATTCGCATAAATGGCATTGATCAACAACAGATAAAATAAGCATGAACAGTGGAATTCAGTATGAACGTCTGTTAAGAAATAGTAAAGGAGTTTTATTACATATATAACATGTATGTATATCTTTATATATAAAAGTGAAGTTGTGTGTCTGTCTCCTATGATTTAGATTCCTAACTACTCCCACATTTTGCGGTGCAGTTTAACCAAAACCGGGTATCTTATAGTCATGATTCATATCGAGCCCTTCTGGGTATTAGCGCGCGTCTACGATGAGTGTACGATTTTTAAAAAAATTTGCCATCATTTTTTTCCATTTTAATGCATTTTTTCGCTATTATATAAGGGAAGTAACTCTCTAAAAATGTCTACGATGAGTCAACGATTTTTAAAAATTTACTATCATTTTTTTCCCATTTTTAATGCATTTTTTTTGCTACTTTTTGGCTATAACTCTCTAAAAATGCTTATGTAGTTATTTCCCTTACAAATCCCGAGCAACGCCGGGCGATACTGCTAGTATGATATATAAATAATACAAAACCACATTATACAGAGGTAAATATGTATGAAGTAAAATATCCGTAAGTATGCATATGTAAGCTTGCATTTGTGTGTATAAACTCAGAACGAAAGACGAGAGTGTTTGGTATAAACTACACAAGTATATCCTCCGTCCCAGCCAACTTTGGAAAATTATAAATTTTATTTTTAAAAAAATATTCATTTAACAAACTTCAGAAGGAAAATGGTAAAACTGTCAAGGACGGCGCAAGGAAGTTTGGGGCCCAATTAGAGAATTGTCAATGGGGCCCTCGACTCTACAAAAGTTGAAGGTTGATGTTTTATGCTTCGTGTAGTACGCTAGTCCCGGCCAAAATGCGTTGAGGACTCGAGGTTCCAACATCATCCACAATGTTGTACTAAAAGTTCATCAGATGGTCCTCCACTCGAGCGTGCGGGCCCAGTTTGAACAAATCTGTCTAATTAGCTTAAAACTGGCCCTGGGAATATTTCTGGAAATTAATTGTTCTTTTCTTGTTTGTTTGTTTGTGTACTTTTTTCTTTTTGCAACAATTTATTCTACATCAAAACATATGAGGAAACAAAGTCAAAGTGCATGAAATATCTGCTAACCTCTCCCCATTTTATTTCTCTTTTCACATTAAATTCCAATTTAATCGGAATCTATACCATGCGAAAGGTATTTATAGAAAGATTTATATTAAAAAAAAATACCCCTTTTTTAAAGCTATGAGGAAATGAAATCAAGGCATGTGAATTATCTAAAATTCCTCTATCCACCTTTCTGGAAAAGCATTTTCTCGTTAAATTCTGATATAATCGTAAACTACACCATTTGAAAGATATTTGTAGAAAATTACTCTAAGAAAAAACATTTTTAAGAAAGTCATGAGTAAAGAAATATGGAGAGTGGCAGACTTGTAAAGGTATACCAAATGTTCTTCGTTTTTTGTGTCCAAAGTTGTTTGTAAGAGAAAGAATTGTGAGATGGGTGAGAGAAAATTCTTTTCACAGCATTCAAGTTGGCTATAAAGCCCTCCCATGTTATGACAATCTATTAAGAAGATGATAAAACCAGGTTATTTATTAAGTTTAAATATGACGGAAAGAAATGCGCACAGAGGTGTGAAAAGTAACCATTCTCTTGGCTGAAAACAAAATGATCTCAACTATATCTCTGGGCATAACTACAGAAGTGTGCCCTCTCCCTGTGTTTCTCTGGGCATAACTACAGAAGTGTGCCCTCTCCCTAATTGTGTTTCTCCATAACTTTCAGAAAAATGGACATTTTTTTTTTTCTAATGAAATTTTCTACAATTGTCTTTCGGGTAATGTAGATTCTAATTTTATTGGAATTTATGGTGGAAAACTTTTTCAGGGGCGGGGTAAAGAGAAGAGTTTCGAATAACTAAATTTGCCTTAACTTTGTGTCTTCGTAACTCCCAGAAAATCGGTATTTTTCAATGAAATTTTCTTAAATACTTTTCGGATGGTGTAGCTTATAATTATATTGGAATTTAATGTGTGTGTGTGTATATACATACATATATATATTATATATATATATATATATATATATATATATAATATATATATATATATATATATATATATATATATATATACGGTCTTCTAAATGTTTCACGTTCTTGTCCCAGTTTGTATTTTTTTACATATATATATATATATATCATCATCGTTTAACGTCCGCTTTCCATGCTAGCATGGGTTATATATATATATATATATACATACATATATACATACATATATTCATACATATATACATACATACATATACATACATACATACATGCATATATACATACATACATACATATATTCATACATATATACATGCATACATACATACCACACATATACGTACATATATACATACATACATACATACATACATACATACATACATATATACATACATATATACATACATACATATATACATTCATACATATATACATACATATATACATACATACATACATACATACACACACATACATACATACATACATACATACATACATACATACACACACACACACATACATACATACATACATATACATACATACATACATACATACATACATACAACATACATACATACATACATATACATACATATATTGGGTGTATACATACATACTGACACATCACATAATTTTTTTTCAAAATTTCAAGTTTCTTATAAAATATTAAATATGGGGTGCTTACGCTTTATCCCCACCACACACACAAATAAATATATATATATATATAATATATGAATGAGAACAAGAAGAAAATATAGAAATTGGCATGAAGACATCAGTTTATTCAAAGATATTCAAATCCATATAATGAAATTTCTGTCCTGCAGCTGTTTTCATTTCCAATTAGTTCAATTAGTACAAAAAATTAATTTCAATTAACTCAATTTAAATTTTCATAATGAAACTAGTTAATTGGGTATTTCATCAGGGAAGAATTTTCCCCAGAAGAGAGTTACATTTCAACGTGTTGGTTGAAAAGATTTATGTGTGTCAGTCTGCATTTTTTTCTCCCACACATTGAATTCCGACATAATCGTAATCTGCACCATTTGAAAGGTATCTGAAGAAAATTTCATCAGAAAATATCATTTTTTCTGAAAGTTATGAGGAAACAAAGTCAGTAGGGGTTATAATTCTGTATGTATGCCTGAGTGTGACTCAAGGGGGTCCTTTTAATTGGTGTATAATCCATCACTTATGGTTTGAAGGAAATTCCAGTTTTTAAATGAAGATATAAGATATAGATAGAAGTCATTGACTGCTACAGGTAGCTTATAAATGGAATTTGAATTTCATACTTAAAAATGGAAAAAGTTTTTTAATTATTGCAGAAAAACCGGCATCTTTGTTAATATATCGATTTTTGTTTACAAATCAATTGACCAGTAATTTATTTATTTTACAATTACAAAACACATAAATAAATAAAAGTTCGGCGGAAATTTTTGGAAATTCTGTCCTTCGAAATCCCACACAGCACAAGAAAGGGAAACAGTCTTTTGAGGAAGGGGTAACTTTTTCCCCACACCCTCTCCTCATTTATTTATGTGGTGTGGAGAGCCCCCAGACCCACAGTTTAATGTTCCCTTATTTTCAAACACAGGAATTACAGTTTTAGAAAATACTATTTCCCCAAAATTCCAAAACTCTGCTGAAAGTTCCATCGCATCTGAAACAAACATAAACTTTCAAATTCTTTCATAGGTTTTGAGTTTTTTTTTTTTGCCCCCACTTGTTGTATTTGCTTTTGTTTGTTATTTCACAGCCTCACACTGTAATTAGCTGGCACTAATTATTAGGTGCGATCATTGTTTCTAATTTAGTCCTTTTTAAAGACTTAATCTTTAAGTCTGTCTCTTTTGTGATGCTATTTTCAGATTAGTATATTTAAAGTGGATATAAATAAAACTAAATTAGCATGGATATAACTAAATTGATGGCACAAAAGATGCACGGAGATATAAGACATATCCGAAAGTTAGCAACACATATTAAGGTGGTAAAAAAAAGTTTTTAAGTACATTAAAGTATGTAATATCAGCTCAACTTTACATAAAGGACGGACACGAGGTGGGTTTTTTTTGAGACATTGTTTGGGGGAACAACGTCTTATAAACCATCAAATTCGATAACTGATTTAGTTATAAACTCTAGTTTATTACGATTGATAAATGGTAAACTGTTTTGAGCTTAAAAAAGGAAACAAAACAACATACCCCAGTTTTCAAACAAGAAAGATGATGAGAAGGGCAAAAAGACCCGAATAAAATAAAAGCGCAAAAATGATTCCAACGATGTATAAAACTGTAGCTATCCGAGCGGACTTTTTCGCCTTTTCAGGGTAGTTTTCTCTGAAGAGATGATCGGAATTTGTCATATAATATACTCCAGGACAACAACAGAGATAAAAGAAAATTAAGCACGGACACCACAGAGCAGAGTGGATTTTGTAATTGAGATCATTGAAAGGATTTTCCAAAATTTTGGTCGTAGAAGTAGTTGAAGTGGTTGAAGTGTCTGAAATTTCCGATTCTAATCGTTTAAATTTCGACCCCTCGACAAATACATCGTCTTCAAAAGAACTTGATGTCGCTTGTGCCAATGGTACATGACGGTTACTTTGACAAGACATAGATCTCTCAATTTGATAATCGTTTGAAATCGATTCCGAATGTTTTCGAACTGTTTCGGTGTTAGATTCCCTGGGCTCGTAGCGGTTCTTATAGAATCGGTAAGAATCCAGTCTATCTCTTTGAATAGCCACATGATAGTTACCCTTAACGCTTTTGTTCATCGAAGTGTTTCTTGCTTTCCGTATTGGGATACGTTCAGCTTCTTCAGAATTCATTCTTTCTAAAATAGGGATTTCGTTACTGGAATTCGATGTACCCGAAGGTATTTTCAAAATAACTTCGTCTTTCTGTGATAAGGAAGACTGTTTTCGATCTAATCCTGGTAAACTGGTAGAAGATTCTCCAACCTGTTGAGCGGAATTGGTAAATGATTCCGTCTTTCGGTTATCCTTTGGTTCTTGATAATTTTTTTGTTCCTCATTTTTCTTTGTATTACTTTCTTCTTCTTTTCTTTCCATATTAAAACGATACTTTCTTCACCTTTATTTACTCCTTATTCATGTAAAGAAAATCACGACCCAACTTTTGGATCTTTTTATTCCTTTTCCTATTCTTAAGAAACGGAACTTTTTCCAAAAGGGCAGGCAGAGTTGTTTAATGTAGTAACCAAAAATTTGTTTAACTTGACTTAAGTCCTTCCCTTTAATATATATATATATATATAAATATATTTATTTATTTATTTATCTATAAATATACACGTAAACGTCTAATCCAATTACTTATTACTTCATGACCGAACAACAAAAGAAAAGGCTTGGCTATTTTCTGATCGTTCAACAACCGTCTAAGTTTACACACCAGAAATGTAAGGATGTACAATGACGTACAAAGATATATCATACCAAACGGCCTCGTTTACACGGGAGTTATTTATGCCCACCTTTCTACATACAAAGCTTCATTTCCATACTTAAAGCACACAACACACACAGGTATTTCAAGTTACATTTACATACACAGACACATGCGTTTCAGGTTACACACATTTACATACACACAAACGTAATTGCAATGGACACCTGCTAGCTTCTTTATACCCCCTCTTCTCTCCCCTTTCTCTCTCTCTCCTTTCTCTCTCTCTCCCCCTTTCTCTCTCTGTCTTTCTCTCTCTCGTTCTCTCTCACTTTTTCTCTCTCTCCCCCTTTCTCTCGTTCTCTCTCCCTTTCTCTCTTTTTCTTTCTCTCTCTCTCTCTCTCTCTCTCTCTCTATCTATCTATCTATTTATCTTTCCCTGTCTCACCAAGTTCTTCAAATGACAAATATAATTCACTGGTTCAATCCTGCTTTAAATAATCCTTCCTTTACTAACCACCGAGGGTTCATACAAAAGATTGGGCACGATACAGGACAATAATGATAACGATGATGATCATCATCATTTCTTTATTAACCACAAAGGGTTTACATTAAGAAAAGCGTTATGGATAGTACAGGACAAAACAAAGAATGTGTGTGTGTGTGTGTTAAAGAAAAATAATAATAATTGTCAATTTAGTGATTCTGACAGTCGTCTGTTCAGATTAGATCTAGGCTGTGACATTCTTTTCTTAGATGGCTGACGTTAAGATTTAAGATGATGTGAGTTATGGAGTGTTGACGTAAGTATCTAGTCAAGTCACCCATCCTTGATAAATTTTGCTGTCAACGCCCAAAGGCGACATAACTTTAATTACAAAAACACCCATGGTTTCACGTGTGCGTATGCGTGTGTATATATACATACATATATGAATAAAGTTAGATAAGGCCGGTTTTAGGTCC
>NC_043018.1:21282812-21315312 GCF_006345805.1 Octopus sinensis
CTGGTGACACCTGAGGTGGCTCACTGCCTTAATATAATAATAATGACGCCTTTCTACTAAAGGCACAAGGCCAGAAATTTTGGGGGAGGAGGACTAGTCAATTACATCGGCCTCAGTGTTTCAGTGGTACTTAATTAATCGACCCTGAAAGGACAAAAGGTAAAGTTGACCTTGGCAGAATTTGAACTCAACGTAAATATGGACAAAGATGAACTCAGAACGTAAAGATGGACTACACCTGTCATTTCACTGACTAATCAATTCTGTTAATTAACTGTCCTGAAGCACATCATTAATACAGTTACTTTCTCCCGGAAAGCAAAATACTTTACCTTTCGATACACACAATCGATCAGCGAGGATTTGATCTTCACTCCTAAACGGAGAGCAATTTGGAAATGTTGGTGATAGAAGAAAGACTGCAGTAAGTTTGAGGCAAACAGTGCAAGAACAAGAATATAGCCTTTCCATTCCGGTTCATTTGGGGTTTCAGTGTGAGAAATCAATGCACTGGAAAGAAAAAGGAAAACAAGGATTTCATTTATTTGCCACCAAAACGAGAAATAAAGTCTTCAATAAATATTTTGCCGGGTCATAGTGCTAGTCATATAATATGAGAATTCTGGTGTCTGTGACAGATGAATTTCATCTGCTACCATCTATGTGTGTGTTTTTATGCACCAAGCGCCTATATGAGAGGACTCCTCAAGACTAATAACACAGGATTCATTGTTCTAACAAGGCATCCATGTTAAGTTGGATATGAAAATTACTTTTTAGCATTAATAATGCTTCATACACACACACACACACACACACACACACACACACACACACACATGTATATTGAAGTTACATAGTGCGTATGTATACACATGCACACATGTACACTGGGCTTCATTCTGCCTAGCAAATTCCTTTACAGGTCTTCTTTGACATGGTTTCTGCAGCTTGGTGTCCTTCCTAATGCAAACAACTGAACAGAATGTACTGGGTGCTTTTTATGTGGCAATTCAACAATTTAAAAGAAATCACAGAAATATCATAAAAACGAACCTGAGAATTTGTGGACTGACGAACTGTAGTAGATCATACAAGAGTTTGACGAGCTGAGAAATGACAAAAAGGAACCAGTTCACAGCAAATAATGTCCGCAACAAAGAAGGTTTGGCTGAGCCTGTCTTTGCTTGAGTATCTGCGAATGTTGTCTCTTCTGTGTCGCGAAGAAGTGGGGTGGTCTCCGATACAGGCTCAGCACGGCAAGATTCTCTAAATGCATAAAAATACAAAATAAAATAATGAATTAAATATGAAAATAAAGACAGAAGCAATTTGTGTGAGAGTAACTGGAGCTGAAGATTATTTTAGCATTAAATAATTCAGCCTATGGTAAGCAATTTCTTAATTCCTCTACATCACACATCCCTGCACATCCAACCATTTGTCTGAGAGTAGTTGGAACCAGAGATTATTTTAGCCTAAAGTAACTCTCAGAAATTCCTTGATGCTGCACATATCGGCACATGGAACCAAAACATATCCAAAGCAGGTATACGAGATATGCTTCTACAGAAATGCATCTGTTACATTTCTTCAATAACAACATGCTTTGTCATGTGATTGACCAAACTATAGGATATTGTTATACATCACTGGTCACAATGCACTTTGCACCGTTTTTAGTTTTCAGATGATGCCATCCCACTGGCTAGGGGAGCGGGCCAACATTCTCCCCTGATTGGAAGGTGAGTCCATCACAGGGTGATCTGTTTACAATTGAGTGGACTGGAGCAGCATGGTCAAGGAATTGAACCCACAATCTAGCAATCATGAGTGTAACCTCCTAACCACTAGGCCAAGTGCCTTTATTATGCTTTATATAATCACAGGGGTTACCAAAACTTTTTCCTGGCAAACCAGATAACCAAGAGAATAAAGCCTGGTGATTTGAGGCTAACGACCGCGTGATCGCCAACCACTCCTTATTCCAGCGGTGAACACCGTAGATATGGGGGCCTAGGTTGGGTTCCAGATCAGCCTTGACTGTCATCAGCCAGGTTTTTCATTGTCCACCACATCGCTTTCACCAACCCTGAAGGCGAAAGCGATGGGGTGGACAACGAAAAACCTAATATATTTAATATTGGGAAATACAAAATGGATTTAGAATCAAAGTGGTCAACATATTTCACAAATAGAACAAACAAACAGAATTTACTTTTTTTGCTTTGATAATTCTTTGGCCCAATAACGTTTGAATTTCGGAACACTTCGACCATATTGCAAATGTTTAGGTAGATCCCACAAATCGGATTCTTCAAGACTCTTTTTGTAACCATCTATGATCAATCTGGAGAGAGAAAGAGAGAGAAAAAAATCAAATGAAAGCAATCAAATATTTACAGTTCAGCTTGCTCAAACCACTTGAATGGTTCTGATCGCACCAACGGTGCAGGGCTCGAGAAACTATAACAAGGGTGGGGAAACCCCTGCAAGCTAGAATACTCGTACGCACAAAATATACTCTTTTACTTGTTTCAGTCATTTGACTGTGGCCATGCTGGAGCACTGCCTTTAGTTGAGCAAATCGACTCCAGGACTTATTCTTTGTAAGCCTAGTACTTTGTCAGCCTAGTACTTTGTCAGCCTAGTACTTTGTAAGCCTAGCCTTTGTAAGCCTAGTACTTATTCTATCAGTCTCTTTTGCCGAACCGCTAAGTTACGGGGACATAAACACACCAGCATCGGTTGTCAAGCGATGTTGGGGGGTGGGACAAACACAGATACACAAACACACACACAATGTAGGTAATTAGGGTAAATGCCAGCCATTTCCTCTTGAATCACATCTGCTTATTCCATTATTACAATCCAATATGGGGTCACAGGTTGCAGCAGTAGGTTAATCAAAATCCCTATTAGAGTTGAGAATTATGGAAATGTTATTTGCAGAGTTACTCTATAACAAAACAGTAAAGTGGAAACTTTCTGGTATTATTTATTCTCCATTACACATGTTTCATTTGCTAATAGGAATTACCTATTGTTTACATGTTAGATATGTAAGGAATTTCACTTTCCTGGTTTTGTTTTAATTATGTGTGTGTGTGTGTGTGTGTGTGTGTGTGTGTGTGAGTGTACTAGCTGAATTAACCAGTAAAAACTAGAAAAGCAGGGGTTATTTCCAGTTCCTGTCCCCATCACACTGTTTCATGTCCTATCCTGTTCCCTGTTCAGTTCCCATTTAGATTACAAATAGATTTACAAATACTTATTTCTTTACTACCCACAAGGGGCTAAACACAGAGAGGACAAACAAGGACAGACAAACGGAATAAGTCGATTATATCGACCTCGAAAGGATGAAAGGCAAAGTCGACCTCGGCAGAATTTGAACTCAGAACGTAACGGCAGGCGAAATACCTATTTCTTTACTACCCACAAGGGGCTAAACACAGAGAGGACAAACAAGGACAGACAAACGGATTAAGTCGATTATATCGATCCCAGTGCGTAACTGGTACTTAATTTATTGACCCCGAAAGGATGAAAGGCAAAGTTGACCTCGGCGGAATTTGAACTCAGAACGTAGCGGCAGACGAAATACGGCTACGCATTTTCGCCCGGCGTGCTAACGTTTCTGCCAGCTCGCCGCCTTTACTACAGATTTACAAATACTGGCAAGTAATACAGTTGAATCTTGCTACCTATCTTTTTCAAGAGAAAAATTTCTTTGCTATCATTCGTTCTATTTCTTTTACAAAAGAAGTGTTCTGAAATGTGCTTTTCAAGTTATTGTTTTGACAAACTTCAAAGAATTTCTGGCTTTGATCTATTTTCTCTTAACTAGATATGGCTGTGAGGTTAAGAAGTTAAAACGTTTATTAAATATCAAATGCTTCATAGTATATATAAATTAGAAAAATATAAAATACTAGCAGTATCGCCCGGCGTTGCTCGGGTTTGTAAGGGAAATAACTATATAAGCATTTTTAGAGAGTTATAGCCAAAAAATAGCAAAAAAATTATGGTAAATTTTTTTTTAAATCGTTGACTCATCGTAGACATTTTTTAGAGAGTTACTTCCCTTATATAATAGCGAAAAAAATGCATTAAAATGGAAAAAAATGGTAAATTTTTTTTAAAATCATAGACTCATCGTAGACGCGCGCTAATACCCAGAAGGGCTCGATAGGAATCACGACTATAAGATACCCACTTTTGGTTACACTGCACCGCAAAATGTGGGAGTAGTTAGGAATCTAAATCGTAGGAGACAGACACACAACTTCACTTTTATATATAAAGATTTATTTACACATAAAAATAGGGGTGGGGTGCTGAGGGTATTATGTAGCTATGAGGGGGAGGGGCAGCGATCCCAAAAGTTTGAGAACCTCTGCTTTACACTCGGGTCCTTCATATCATCATCCAGTGTTTTAAATCTGGCTTTTGTCCCCATTAATGTTTAGTGTTTAACACAGCATGTCTATAAGAGATTTTATCTGACAGAAACCACAGTCTCTTGCTTGTCAAAGGTCTATATACACTTAGTATGACACAAATATGACTAGTTTAAAACTGCTTCAATTGTTCACACCAACAATGACCGAGGACACCACCACACAAGACAGTCATAGTAAACAAAATAGTTCAGTCTCACAACACCTATTGACACTTATTGACGTTTTGCCAACAGGTTTTAACTATTTCTTTCTCATTTCTATGGTGACATTACTATTGAGAGAGCTCTGAGATATGTCTGCACATATCAGAGAAAAGGAAAAGATATAAACATTAGACAGGAGGGGGGTGGGGACCCCTGTCAGACAAACAGAATCTGTGGTTAATATAATGTTGACAAGATGCTGAGACCCCACTTCAGTCATGGGATTACACCCAGAAAGTTACCCTCCCAGGCACAAGTCCAGGCAAGGTTGTTTATGGTAGACCTACAGTTGCCCTTACATACCAGCCTCCTGTTTTCATGCCACTGATGTTCTCCAAGGGAAAGGTAAAGGGGCCAATACAATTTGGCACCCGTGACATCACAACTCATTTCTACAGCTGAGTGAACTGGAGCAATGTGAAATAAAGTATCTTGCTCAAGAAAACAACACGCAGCCCGGTCCGGGATTCGAACTCACAACCGCATGGTCGTAAGCTCGACACTAACCACTGAGCCATGTGCCTTCGCTGACAAGACGACATATCAATATTTCTGCTTAATCAGGACAAAAAAAAAAGAAAAGATTGATTGATTTTGTCAACTGAAAATCAATATACTACCATGTGTTGTATATGTCTGGTTGTATATGAATGTAGTTGGGTCATGACATGTTTATATTGAGATGCATGTTTGTATGGGTGTACGAGGGTTTGTATGCATGGATGTACAAGTGCCCGCGTGAGCATACAAGTGCCTGCGTGCACGTACAAGTGCCCATTTGTGTGTACAAGTGCCTCTGTGTGTACAATTGTGTATATACATAATTCATGTTATTATACGTATATATGTAAATATATATATATTGTGTGTGTGTGTGTGTGTGTGTGTGTGTGTGTATATAAATGACCTGCGTGTATTTATATATTTGTGAGCAAGTGTGTGTGTGTGTATGTATATATATATACAAAATGAGAAAATGGAGAAACATACTTAAATCAATCAATCATCAACCATCAGATAATACCCAATCAATACTTTATTACACCATTACATAACATTATACATATATATATATATATATATATATATTTGTGAGAGAGTGTGTTATATACATATTATATATATATATTATATATTTGTGTGTATGGCATACTTTGACACTGAGCAAGTATACATAATGTATATACATAATGTACATGTATGCATGTATACACACACACGTTTTATATATCCAGGTGAATGAACGAAGGCATAAGGTATGCAACCAAGACACCTGTATATACGAACACAATCAAGTCAGCTGTTATCTGTGTCACTGTGTTCTTTGTATAATTAAAAACTCACACAACAAACAAGCCTTGTTGTGAAATAATTGACATAAATTCTATATCGACTGGTTGGTCTCAACTGAGCTAAAACACGCCCTTATTCAATATTCTTTACTCAACCATTAACATCCGTCCACTTCTACAACAAGAAAACAAAAAGGGGGGGGGAAACAGACACCAACAATAACACAAGAGATAAGCTCTTAAATTTTTACAACATAATAAAAATGGATAAGAGGAAAGAAAAAATAACACAAACACATGTACATATGTTGGTCTTCCATAGTTTCTTATTTCTTTACTGCCCACAAGGGGCTACATACAGAGGGGACAAACAAGGACAGACAAATGGATTGAGTCGATTATATCGACCCCAGTGCGTAACTGGTACTATACACTAAAAAATCAGACTGAAAATAATATTTTAGCAATGCAGGAGTGGCTGTGTGGTAAGTAGCTTGCTAACTAACCACATGGTTCCGGGTTCAGTCCCACTGCGTGGCACCTTGGGCAAGTGTCTTCTGCTATAGCCCCGGGCCGACCAATGCCTTGTGAGTGGATTTGGTAGACGGAAACTGAAAGAAGCCTGTCGTATATATGTATATATATATGTGTTTGTGTGTCTGTGTTTGTTCCCCTAGCATTGCTTGACAACCGATGCTGGTGTGTTTATGTCCCCGTTACTTAGCGGTTCGGCAAAAGAGACCGATAAAATAAGTACTGGGCTTACAAAGAATAAGTCCCGGGGTCGATTTGCTCGACTAAAAGGCGGTGCTCCAGCATGGCCGCAGTCAAATGACTGAAACAAGTAAAAGAGTAAAGAGAGTATGAGAAGTTCTAAGCAAAAACGTGGTTCTGTAGTTTGGAAGTTTGTTTTGCAATGATATGGTTTCTGGTTCTAGTCTCCCTGCGAGACACTGGGCAAGTGTTTATTAAAATAGTTATAGGCTAAGCAATACTTTCTAAGTGGATTTTGGTAGACAGAAACTGAATGGAAACTGTATTAAGGCGGCGAGCTGGCAGAAACGTTAGCACGCCGGGTGAAATGCTTAGCGGTATTGTGTCTGCCGCTACGTTCTGAGTTCAAATTCCGCCAAGGTCGACTTTGCCTTTCATCCTTTCGGGGTCGATAAATTAAGTACCAGTTACGCACTGGGGTCGATCTAATTGACTTAATACCTATGTCTGTCCCTGTTTGTCTCCTCTATGTTTAGCCCCTTGTGGGTAATAAAGAAATAGGTATTTCGTCTGCCGCCTTGTTCTGAGTTCAAATTCCGCCGAGGACGACTTTGCTTTTCATCCTTTTGGAGTGAAATAAGTACCAGTTATGCACTGGGGTCGATATAATCGACTCAATCCATTTGTCTGTCCTTGTTTGTCCCCTCTGTATGTAGCCCCTTGTGGGCAGTAAAGTAAGAAACCGTATAGAAGACCAACATATGTGCATGTGTGTGCATGCACATATGCATGCATCTGTGTGTGCCTGTGTGCTGTGCCTAACCTTGTGCTCGCACTTCCGCATGCACCTGCATATCCCTGCGTGCGCTCGTTTCTCTCAAACAAAATTATTTATAATCAAAAAAACATAGAAAAGGAAAAAAAAAACATTTTGAAAATACCTTGTTAACCAATGGAATGACATCTTATTTATAAAGGAACTTGTATCTTCAGGACAGGGGTTCTAAAAGGAAAAAAAAAGAGAAATTAAAGAAATAATAATTTTGGCATAAGGACAGCAATTTCGGGAGGAGTTGGGGTAAGTTGACAACATAGACCCCAGTGTTAAACTGGTACTTATTTTATCAACCACTAAAGAGATGAAAGGCAAAGTTGATTTCAGGAGAATTTGAACCCCGAATGTAAATGTGGATGAAATGGTGCTCAGCATTTTGTCTGACATGACCACAATTCTGCTAGTTCGTCACCTCAATAATAATTCTGTCTAGCATAGGTACAAGGACTGGAATTTTGTAGGGACAGGTGCTCGACTGGTACTTATTTTAACCTTGAAAGAATGAAAGGTAGAACTGACCTCATTTGCATTCGATAAGGATAATTCCAATTTTGGCACAAGGCCAGCAAGCTTTTAGGGGGATAAAGGCCAATTACTTTGACCCCACTACTTGGCAAGTATGTTTTGGTTTAACACTCCCAAAAGGATGGAAGAGATGCCACAAAGAATTTCGTCCAATATGTTGAGAATTCCACCAGCTCACTGCCTCCAACAGGCATTAGATGAGAAAAGCTGTGAAAACAAGTGATTAGGGTCACTGATGAAGAAAAGTTTAATCAAAGATTTACAGAGATGTACTTGCATAGCAAGTGATTTGATCTGAGATCGTGTGGTGGAACGAAAACAATTGCAGCGTGGAAGGTGTTTGTAAACCATTTAAGAAACACACAAAAGCCGTTCGATTCACTTCAACATTTAAGTTTAATTTGTCAAAATATTTTCTTCGCTATAAGACCGCGACCTGTTCACTGACAAAAATCCGTGCTGCAGAGAGTTCTGGAAAGGTTACAGTGACATGTTGATGGTTCTGCTTGTTCTCCACCTTTTAAAATTTATGATTTCTGCTTTGGGCATAAGGCCAACAATTTTGAAGGGAGAGATTTTAGTCTATACTTTTGATACCAGTGAAGGTGCATGGCTCAATGGTTAGAGCTTCAAGCAGACAATCATGAGTTACTGAGTTCAATTCCCGGACTGGGCTGTGTGTTGTGTTCTTGAGCAAGACACTTTATTTTCACATTACTCCTATTCACTCAGCTGTAGAAATGAGTAGTGATGTCACTGGCACCAAGTTGTATTGGCCTTTGTCTTTCTCTTGGATAAAATTGGCGGTGTGAAGAGGGGAAGCTGGTGGTTTCCATAAACCACCTTACCTGGATTTGTGCCTCGGAAGGGAACTTTCTAGGTGCAATCTCATGATCATTCATGATTCTGCCAACTCATTGCTTTAATAATAATAATAATAATCATCCTTTCTACTAAAGGCACAAGACCTGAAATTTTGGAGGAGAAGGGATTACACTGACCCTGGTGTTCAACTGGTACTTAATACATCGACCCCCAAAAAAATGAAAGGCAAAGTCGACCTTGGCAGAATTTGAACTCAGAAAGTGAAGATGAATGAAATGCCACTAAACATTCCATCTCGTGTGGTAATGATTCTGTCAGCGTCAGCTTGCTGCCTTTTAATTAGTAATAATAGTAATAATGGTAACAGCGGTAAAATATCAAAGAATATTACTGGAGGAGTTTACTTACAGCAGAAAGATCTTCATTGGAATGTAATTCAAAGTAACCTCGACTATCATATGAAAACTTTTCAGCAAAGCAAAACAAAATTAATTCCAGTGCTGTCAGTCCCAAAGTGAGGCACATCATGATAAACCTAAATAGATTTGTGTTGTAATCCTGAAATATATAAAAATGAAATTGGATTATGATGGATTACAATAATTCTAGAATCAAGGAGTGGAGTTATGGAAAGAACTTGAGGACTGAATGAGCCACAGCACTGGGACAGATAGACAGACAGACAGGTAAATAAAAGACACAGAATTCTAAAATAGAAGGAAGGATATGAAAATCAGAACTTTGGGACAGAAGGGAAAGGTTAAAAAAATATGAAACAAAGATATTTCTTCGCTTCTGAACCACATGTTTGCAGGTTCAATTGCACTGTGTGGCACTCTGGACAAGTGTCTTCTGTACTTTAATAGCCCAGGGTTGACCAATTCCTCATGAGTGGATTTGGTATACGGAAATTCAAAGAAGCTCATTGTGTGTGTGTTTGTATGTGTGTGTGTGTGTGTATGAAATAATCAGAGATGCTTTGCTCCTCGCAGAAATTGCAGGAGTTTCTCAGAAGTTTTGCAAGATCTCAATCCATTGTAATGCTGGAAAGCCTTCCATATCGTCAGCAGGGATCTCAGTGTCACAAACATTTTGCACCTTAGTTCTGCACTCTTCACCTGAATGGAGCAGTAAGGATCAAGCTATTCTTCACTTACAGAAGGGTTCCATTTGTGGTCTCTTACCAACCGCAACCACCTTCACCTCTCCTACACATTTCCTTGATGGATTTCTTCCATTACCAATATTACTAACAAGTTCTAGCCTACCTCTACAGCAATGTCCTGCAAAGTGCTTGAAATTTCTCTCTAATTGCACCAGTGATTTCAAGAGGATTATTGGTATACAGTCTTGTTTCGGTTGGATGCTTTTATCAGGAGATATTCAAAACAACCCATAATACATAAGTTTAAGCACCATTAAGCCTTGCTTCCAAATGTTTGGTGAATCTTCAAACATCAAGTTCATACATCATCATCATCATCGTTTAACGTCCGCTTTCCATGCTAGTATGGATTGGACGGTTTGACTGGGGTCTGGAAAGCCATGAGGCTACACCAGGCTCCAGTCTGATCTGGCAGTGTTTCTACAGCTGGATGCCCTTCCTAATGCCAACCACTCCGTGAGTGTATTGGGTGCTTTTTACGTGCCAGGCGAGGCAGGCAATGGCCATGATCGGTTGATGCTTTTTACGTGCCACCGGCACAGACGCCAGATGGGGCGGCGCTGGCAATGGCCGGATGGTTCTTTTACATGCCACCGGCACCGGTAATTCCTAAGTGGCACAAAAGAAGCTGTTCCTAAGATCATCTCCTAGCATATACAAGCACACACACACACACACACAAGCTTTTGCACATGCATCAACAGATGGTACAATGAGACCCAACTGTAAAATATATATCAATTTAAACATTTCACTTACCTTCAAAATAATTTGACTATAAAATGGAATGATTTGACAAAGGAAAGACAACAACCAAAAGATGAATTGCACACCAGATGTTAAGATACCAGATTTCTTCTCTATCCACACCAGAATCAGTGACAAAATCTATAAAACAAGAATAAATTTTATCGAATTATAATCAAAAGAAATAGTGCATGGAATTCAATGAAGGTAAAAGTTGCAATATGCCTGAACCCCTAACATTTACATTATTAGAGCATCTAATGGTGGTGCTAACAATATACAGGTGCAACATTGATTTTCTGGAACTTTTGGTTCTGAAGCCATTTCATATTTCTGATTTTTCCTCACCAGGAAATGGTCACTCTAAATTAAATATTAAATTTACTTGAATGAAATAAAGATACCTGTACATTAATATAAAAGATACAAATTTAATACTGTACTATTGCAAGGCACCTGCCCGTGCCAGATGCCCATCTGCGTTAGAGTTTCTAGTTATACTTTTATGAGAGGTCTTTGCAACAGGAGGCCATTGTCAAACCTGTATTTAGTATTACATAAGCACAAGCCAGGTTCTCATGAGGTTGGTACAACTCTGCCCATTGAAATAAAAGTGCATCTCTAGGATTATCGTCAGTGAAGGTTCACCATTTATCTGCAGTATGTGCATACAGGCTTTGCTAAGCTGTTTTTTTTTTGTATAAGACTAGTCATTGTCCATTCATGCACCTCCCCCCATCCCACAACTGATATTTATCCAAAGGAAAAGTTGCTAGACATTGGTCGATACAATTTAGCACCCGTATCTGTTTCTTTATTACCCACAAGGGGCTAAACATAGAGGGGACAAACAAGGACAGACAAAAGGATTAAGTCGATTACCTCGACCCCAGTGTGTAACTGGGACTTAATTTATCGACCCCCGAAAGGATGAAAGGCAAAGTCGACCTCAGCGGAATTTGAACTCAGAACGTAACGGCAGACGAAATACGGTTACGCATTTTGCCCGGTGTGCTAACGTTTCTGCCAGCTCGTCGCCTTAAGCACCCGTATCATCACATGAATTGTTGCCAAGACAACCAGAACAAATCCCAAAAGACTGACCATCTAACAGTTCCGTCAATTCACCACCCTTGTTTGGTCCCTTTTTTTTATTGACCCTGAAGCTGTAGCTGGATTTGAAACCACAGTGCTTAGAGTTGGAACAGAGATTTGGAACAGATACTAAGAATTTTGTCCTATGTCCTACAGAACCTTCCAATTCATCACCTAAAAGCCACATAATTCAATTATCAACTGGATGGTCACTTCTTAGATTGAAAATAAGTTTCTTTAGTGCTTTTCCTCATTGTTTCATTTAGGTCAGTGGTTTGTGGTCATGCTGGGGCACTGCCTTAAAGGGTTTCACTGAGCAAATTGCCTCCAGTACTTCTTCCTTTTAAATCCGACACTTTGTCAGCCTCTTTTACTGAAATGCCAAGTTACAGGGACAGAAACAAACCAACACTGGTTGTTGAGCAGTGGGGGGGGGGATAATTACAAAAGCACACAAACATGTGGGGGTGCACATATATATTATATCTTATCTTTTACTGGTTTCAGTCAATGCACAGCGGCCATGCTGGGGCACCACCCCGGAAGGGTCTAGTCAAAGAAATTGACCTCAGAACATTTTTTAAAGCTTGGTACTTATTTTGTGTCTCTTCTTGCTGAACTGCTACGTTACAGGATGTAAACAAACCAACACCGATTGTGAAGCGATGGTGGAGCACAAACAGACACACATGTATACAGATACGATGAGCTTCTTTCAGTTTCTGGCTACCAAATTCACTCACAAGGCTTTTGTTCGCCTGAGGATGTGGTAGAAGACACTTGCCCAAGGTGCCACACAGTAAAACTGAACCTGGAACCACGTGGTTGGGAAGCAAACTTCTTACCACACAGCCACACTTGCACCTAATAAATCTTTTAATGCTAATAAATCATTTTTTCAATGTTTTTTTGTGCTACATTGTTTTTCAAATCAAGTCACATGACTAGGAACCAATTACCACTGTAAGTCAAGGTATGCCTGGATTATTTTACCCATAATGCAAGGCTAAAGTGCTTGAATTTAACCTTTAGCACACTGCATTTTCTCTAGAACTGTCTCCCCTGCCACTACCCTGTTACTACAGGGGAGGAAACTCATATGGTGACATGACGCACCTACAGTGTGCTAAAGATTAAAAGATGACCTCAAGGTCAGTGAAGAGTGAAAACGAAAAAGTCTGTAACGCACAAATGCACAATACTTACAAATGTTGCTATTCTTAGTCCGTATCCGATCAGTAAGGCTTTTATATCCAAGAGAGTTTCCATTTGGTCATTGTCAAGTACAGTCGACATATTGACTATATCGAGGGTGATTAGAAAAACTAGGAATGTCTGTAAATAAAATTTAAAATAAAAAAAAAAGGAAAACATAAAAAAAAACATGAATTATGCTGACGTGGTCTGAAGGAAGGTTGTTGGTCTGGGTGTGGAGATAACCAGTTGAGTTGATGAATGAAAATATGTTTCTTGGGATGTATGAAGTAATTGAACAACACTCACAAATATTTAACAGATTTTCTTATCACACATAAAGACAAACTGTGTTGGTCTTTTACAGATGGTAGTAGCAAGAATTACATTCGAGGAATTTATGGTCAGTTATTGATATGGCAACGTGTCGCATGCTCAAGATAACTGGAAACAGTTGTGCTATATTTGTGGTGACAGAGGTTCCCGTCATTTATCTTAGCCGCCTTCCTGGGTTGCCTGGGTGGTAAAAATGCATACCGTCTGGTGCAGCAAGAATGGAGACACCCATTGCTCAGCTGCCTCAATATTCTGAAATTAACTACCACCAAAACTAGTCTTTTATTAATTACCACCAAAACTAGTCTTTTATTAATTACCACCAAAAGCAGTCTTTTATTAATTACCACCAAAAGCAGTCTTTTATTAATTACCACCAAAAGCAGTCTTTTATTAACTACCACCAAAAGCAGTCTTTTATTAACTACCACCAAAAGCAGAAGAGTCTCAAAGACTGAATCACACAATGGCTTCATGCCAATTGGCTGCTTGATAGACCAATCACGTAGAACTATTGTGGTTCAGGCGTGATGTCTGACCGGTTACCTAAAGGTTCAGTTTCAAATCACCACTACAATACTGTCATCACATTTTTTTATCATACATTAATCATACTGAAATTTTTCCACATCATTAAAAGAAATTTAATATATCAAAGTTTAACATCTATTTTTCCATGCCAGTTTCCGAGTAAGGTAATATTTCCTTGTGGCCAAACACATTTTTTCACAGATTAGAAATTGAAAAATTAAAATTTACTCCCACCCCCCACCCAAATGCTTGTATAACAGCAATGCCCGTTTACAATCATGTGATGTCAAGAGTACCCACAAACAAACACATACATACAGCTTTCAGTTTCTGTCTATCAGATCCACTTACAAAGCTTTGGTTGGCTCAGAGCTATGGGAGAAGACACTTGCTCAAGGTGTCATGTGATGAGACTGAACTCAAAACCTCATGGTTGGGAAACATGCTTCTGTACTACACAGCTACACTGACAAGCCATGCCAGCACCTATAATCATCATCATCATTTAACATCCGTTTTCCATGCTAGCATGGGTTAGCCTATGGATAACGGAAGTTAATTGACACACACACACACACAATTATATATATGTTGATGGCCGTCCACTCCTGACCGAGGAAGACCATTGCCAACCTTCAGGAACATTTTGCGCTCTAGGACTAACTTATATTTTGCATTTGCGGCTCCGTTGGTGGCTAATGAGCCCTGCTCTTGACAAGCATACACGACTGCAAACATTGCTGACCAAGCTTTCCCCATTCACTATACGAGCCGTGCGCTTTCGGACAGCTCGCCTAAGTTCTTCATGCTGGATACATGCTCTCTCAAAAGTGTCGATCCCCTCCTTAACCGGCTTCCTCCATCTGTGGCAATGACAGGCATTGTTCTCCCAGTCAGTGTCCTGCATATCACAGGCCTTTAACGAGGACTTGACACATACACACACACATACATACATGCATGCATACATACATACATGCATGCATACATACATGCATGCATACATACATATATGATAGGCTTTCAGTTTCTGTCTACCAAATCCACTCATGAGGCTTTGGTTGGCCCAGGGCTGTAGTAGAAGACACTTGCACAAGGTACTAGTGAGACTGAACCCAGAACCATGTGGTTGGGAAGCAAGGTCCTTACCACACAGCCAAGCCTACACCTATATAGGCCAGTCAAATCAAATTAAAGCCTGGTCCTTATTCTGTCAGTCTCTTTTACTGAACCGCTAAGCTACATGGGCATAAGCAAACACTGGTGTTAGTGTGTGTGTGTGTGTGTGTGTGTGTGTAAAATGATGAGCTTCTGCAGCTTCCATCTACCAAATTCACTCACAAAGCATTGGAAATTATGAACACACCAAATGTCGAGATACGAGGCACAAGCAATTCCAATGACCCAGTTTTCAGCAATGTGACAATTACAACACTTTAAAAAAATAAAGTTACATTGTTATTCCCAAAGCTACTTATTTTGCTTTTTATCCACTTTTTCTACAAAAGTAGCTTATTTGTTTAACTATTTTTAGAAATAGTTTGCTTGCTTTGTGTCTGTTCATCCATAACAGACTCAGTCAGACAAATATTTTTGAAGCATTGTTCAACAGCCAGATGCCATTCCTGTTACTAGCCTTTATTCTTCAAGTAAGAGATTGTTTTTTTGTCTTGTTTTTATTCCATGCATCTTCGTCAGTAATGTTATATAAGTGGAATCATGGCCACGTGGTTGAGAAGCTCTTTATAAAGCCATCGAATTCTGGGTTTCAATTCCAGTTCACAGCACCTTGGACAAATAATCTCCACTGTTACCTCCAGGTTGACCAATGCTTTGTGAGAAAATGTGATAGATGGAAACTGCATGGAAGCCCATAGTGTGTGCATGTGTATGTTCATGTGTGTGTATATACAGGGTTATTCGAACTGAGTGGAGGTGCAATGGCCCAGTGGTTAGGGCAGCAGACTCGCGGTCGTAGGATTGCGGTTTCGATTCCCAGACCGGGCATTGTGTGTGTTTATTGAGCGAAAACATCTAAAGCTCCACGAGGCTCCGGCAGGGATGGTGGTGATCCCTGCTGTACTCTTTCACCCACTCTTACTTCCTGTTTCTGTTGTACCTGTATTTCAAAGGGCTGGCCTTGTCACTCTCTGTGTCACGCTGAATATCCCCGAGAACTACGTTAAGGGTACACGTGTCTGTGGGGTGCTCAGCTACTTACACGTTAATTTCACGAGCAGGCTGTTCCGTTGATCGGGTCAACCGGAACCCTCGTTGTCGTAACCGACGGAGTGCTTCCATCCCATTCAAAAAGAATGAACCGATTTTATTACGCGATATTTTAATAAGGAAAAGCAATAGAAAACTCCAGCTAAGTCACAAGTATTTACTCACAATCAACTTTTATTTCCTGTCTTACAAGTGTTCAATGTGGCCACCACCACCTGCAGCATCAATGTGATAATAGAATTCCTCCCAGACACGTATCAGCATATCACGATCCACCGAGTTGATTGCTGAAGTGTGATTTTTTATTTTTTTATTGTGGGGATCTGTAAAAGATCGCATTTGTCCTTTCGCCACTATCCACTAACCTTGATGACACTAAACATCAAATAACAACACGTACGTATATATATATATATATATATATATATACACATACATACATACATACACACACACACACACACACACACACACAGAGTATATGTATGTGTGTATACATAATATACACACACACAGTATATGTATGTGTGTATACATAAATATACACACACACAGTATATGTATGTGTGTATACATAAATATACACACACACAGTATATGTATGTGTGTATACATAAATATACACACACACAGTATATGTATGTGTGTATACATAAATATACACACACACAGTATATGTATGTGTGTATACATAAATATACACACGCACAGTATATGTATGTGTGTATACATAAATATACACACACACAGTATATGTATGTGTGTATACATAAATATACACACGCACAGTATATGTATGTGTGTATACATAAATATACACACACACAGTATATGTATGTGTGTATACATAAATATACACACACACAGTATATGTATGTGTGTATACATAAATATACACATGCACAGTATATGTATATGTGTGTGTGTGTATATATGTGTGTGTGTGTATATATATATATATATATATATATACACACACACACAGAGTATATTTATGTGTATGTATATATACACACAGTATATTTATGTGTGTGTGGGTGTGCATGTATACACACACAAACATGTGTCAGTCTCCCTCCATCTCTTGACAACTGGTGTTGGTTTGTTTACATCACCATGGTTTAGTGGTTCAGCAAAAGAAACTGATAGAATACTTGACTTACTTTGAAAAAAAGTAATAAGATCAATTTGTTTGACTAAGCTCTTTAAGGTGGTGCCCCAGCATGGCCACAGTCCAATGACTGAAACCAGTAGATCCAAGGCTCTACTACAGCCCAGGGCTGGTCAAATTCCCGTGAGCAGATTTGGCAGATGGAAACTGAAAGAAGCCTATCACATATGTGTGTGTGTATTACTATCTCCTGGTCTTGACACCCTGTGGTGATTGTATGCAGAGTTTATTGTTATGCAAACAGGGCCCAAACATCAAAACATTTCCCTTGAATAAAAATGTTAAAAATTAAGTTTGTGAGTTGCTTCACTTATTAGAGACAGAGCCATTTAAGCCATACAATGATTGTCTTCAACAACACACAACACATAAAATTACCAACCATCGTACAAACAATAACTCTGAGCACCTTTTCAAACTCCACCCATCTAACACCCGTGGACATATTTACAAATTCAGAAAACAGCACAGCTCCCATGACTTCAGGAAACATTTTTTCATGCTGAGAGTTGCTGAAGCATGGAACAAACTGCCGGCATCAGTTGTTAGTTGTCGGAGCACTGCATCCTTCAAAACTTCCATGTTTTCTGAGATTCGCCAACACTACACCTGATTTTCTCAAAACTTCCATGCTTTCTGAGATTCGCCAACATTACACCTGATTTTCTCCCCTCCATACACACACAAGCATGTATCTGACTCATGCATTGTTCGCTTTCCAGACATTTGTACATTACTGCATATACTCAGACAAGTTGTGGTGCACCTGAGCACTGTATACAATAATTTCATTATTATTATTATTATTTTAAGAAGCAACCAGCATGATATTAGTGACCAAATATTCTTGTGACAAAAGAAATTCTTACCATTTTGGCTATATTCAAGAATGTATATGGAATTGAACTGCTGTTGGATTTGTAAATGTAAAACAGATATAATGGTAAGCACAGCCATAGCCAGAAGCATGGTATCCACATAAGTATGGTATTCTGGAAGCACTGGGTAAACTGTGGCCATGATGCAGTACCCCATGTCAAAGAAATATTCTGCCAAAAAAGAAAAAGAAAAACAAGAAAAATATCAAAATAAGGTCGTTTGGTTGATTTAGCATTATATTCCATTATTGAATAAGAAATATTTATTTTACATTTAAGGACTTCAATAGTAAGACCAATTGTAGTTCACTACAAGAGAGAGATGAGGGAGGGGGGTTGCGAGAGAGAGAGAGAGAGAGAGAGAGACGAGGGGGGGTTGAAAGAGAGAGAGATATGACAGTGGTTGAGAGAGATGATGGGGGTTGAGAGAGAGAGAGAGAGAGAGAGAGAGAGAGACGAGGGGAAGTTTGAGAGAGAGAGAGATGACGGGGGGGCTGAGAGAGAGAGATGACGGGGGGGCTGAGAGAGAGAGATGATGGGAGGGTTGGGAGAGAGAAAGAGAGAGAAATGTTTTTAGCCCCCAAAAATTCTGTAATAGTTTGTCCTCAAGAAAAACAAATTTGGTTTTCAAAATCTGTGTCCCAAAGAGAAGATTGTCTATAAATAAAAAATGTATTACACTTTACTCTTATACTTGTTTCAGTCATTTGACTGTGGCCATGCTGGAGCACTGCCTTTAGTCAAGGAAATTGACCCCAGGACTTATTCTTTATAAGCCTAGTACTTATTCTATCGGTCTCATACACTGTTCACTTTCCAGACATTTGTACATTACTGCATATGCTTTATATGCACTTTTGACAAGTTGTGGTGCACTTGAGCACTGTGCATACAATAATTTCATTATTATTATTATTATTATTATTTACTATTATATTTTTCTTACATGGGCTTGCTTGATGCAGAATGGGGATTAAGAATTTAAATAACAATTTCCTTTTGTTATTGCTTAACCCCTTTGTTACCAACCCGGCTGAAACCGGCTCTGGCTCTGAGTACAAATGTCCTGTTTTCATAAGTTTTGGATTAAAATCTTCCACCAAACCTTAGTCACAATTTATGTTCCTAACACTAGCTGAATGATAACTAAGTTATTTTACTAAATTCTTTGTTATATTAAAAATAATTGAAAGAAACACAGAGCATCTCAAAATAAATACAGAAACGAAAGGGTTAAATCCCAGCAATGAATCACTGAATCATCATCCCATAAATATGTTTTGGGCAAGAGAAAATATAGAGACACTTCAATACATGTCAGAGTGACAAAAAAAAAAAAAAAAGAACAAAAAAAAGGTACCAGGTGGTTTGGGGGAGTGTTACAAACAACTAAATCTCTCTTAAATCACATCTTTTTATCTGAAGATTATTTTGAAATAAACAGACACAAATTGCTGATTCAGACTGTCCACATTTTAAAACCATAATTAAAATAAAATTAAAAATATACTTGAAATTTTAGGATTAATGGAGGGGGGGGGTGGAGTTAATGAAGAAAATTTAAAATTTCACTATTGGTTTTAAATTACATTTTGTTTGAAAATAAAAATGTGGATTATAATGGTAATGGCCAATTTCCAAAATTTTTCTTTTAACCTTTAAAGTTTTTCCTATAGTTTTAAAGTGAAAAAAACAAACGGAAAAAAACCCCAAATCGATATTGAGCAGGGGAAAGAGTTTGAAAATTTTTTTTCAATTTTTCTCCTTTTTCCCAAGAAAGGCGTCTCAGACTTTAAGTGCGAGGTACAAAAAGGTAGGGGCAGGTCGGTCCAGGAGAGATTCATGAATTTTTTTTTTATATAAAAAGCTTCACCCCCCCCCCCCATCATTTGCAAGGGTTTGGTGGAAAACTATCTGCAAAATTACTTTCAAAACAGAGAAAATTCAACTTATGTGGGTGTGCTATTCTGAAAAGTCTGCCAAGAGATTCTAGTACGAAAATTACCCGGCAACGACGGGTTACTCTGAGAGAGAGAGAGAGAGAGACAGACAGAGAGAGAGACAGAGAGAGACAGAGAGAGAGACAGACAGAGAGAGAGAGAGAGACAGAGAGAGAGAGACAGACAGAGAGAGACAGACAGAGAGTGTGTGTGTGTGTGTGTATATACACACACACACAAACATACATACGATGAGCTTTACCGTGTTTGCCAAATTCACTCACAAAATGACTGGTCGGTCCGGGGCTATTATGGAAGATAATTTCTCCATGCCAAAGCTGTAGGAGTGAACTCGAAACCACGTGGTTCCAAAGCTTCTTAACTACATAACCAGGTCAGTTATGTATAGAACCCGCGGAAAAGCCAACAGTTTCTAACTGGTTAAAACGTTTAAATTTTAAAAAAACGATGTTCTATTCCTCAATTAATCTACAGAATTCCAGACAGGAAGGGCGCCAGGGTTTTCTGTACTCTAGGGCCAACAGTGTGAACCCTTTTCCAGTTTTTTTTCTCGTTTATTTTTTCGTACAACTATCCTCCCACTCTCTAAACCGGCTGAAAAATACAGTCTATAATTACACTGAATAAATCTATCAAGCAAAATTTGAAAAATTCCTACCCCAAATCATGTGATATGTCACAACTCTGCATAACTCTTCCCCCTCTCTTTCGCCTTGGCTAACCTCTGTTCATTATTTTCCCCAGTTCTGGTCATGACTTCATTTAACACTCTTCGTAACCAAGTTTTCGAGTTGTTGATAGAATTAGGAATTGTTTGTATAAGTTTTCCAGATTTTAGCAATTTAGATAAATCGCCGTCTCTTACACATTACTGTTTCTGATAAGGCATGGAAATCTTAACAAATTATCACTTTTCCATCGTATTTTTGATAACTGCATTGGAGAAACTGAAATTCGCTGAAATGAATGTATGACAGCATTTTTAAAAGATACGAATTTATCTCTTAATTAAGAACTTGCTAAGCAACATCGACAGCTTCTTTCATAATGAATTATGCATTACGAGGATCGCGGTTTCGATTCCCAGACCGGGCGTTGTGAGTGTTTATTGAGCGAAAACACCTAAAAGCTCCACGAGGCTCCGGCAGGGGATGGTGGTGATCCCTGTTGTACTCTTTCACCACAACTTTCTCTCACTCTTTCTTCCTGTTTCTGTTGCACCTGTATTTCCAAGGGGCCGGTCTTGTCACTCTCTGTGTCACGCTGAATATCCCCGAGAACTACGTTAAGGGTACACGTGTCTGTGGAGTGCTCAGCCACTTACACGTTAATTTCACGAGCAGGCTGTTCCCTTGATTCGGATCAACCGGAACCCTCATCGTCGTAACCGACGGAGGGTTTCCATTCCATGCATTACGAAAGCGTTACGTTTTGGAAAATATTTCTAAGAAAATCGCCTTATCTATTCTTCTTTCATTTCCAGTTTAAGTTTCGGGATATCTACAGCTGTGTGGTTGAGAATTTCGCTTCGCGACCATGTGGTTTCCGCTCCAGTTCCACTGCGCAGCACCTCGGGATAGCCGAAGATCAACTGAACGGATCTTTTCCTTTTGAACGGCAGTTTTCAACACAATTTCTAGTTAACTAAACACTTTTAAACTTCGTATACTGGTAGAATGTGTTTATAAAACATCATTTTTTCTTGGCTTTATTGAGCAAATTCTATAGTTTGTAAGATATTTCCACTTTAATTTCGAGCATTTCGGCAATTTATGAGTAAACAAAAACTGAGAGAAGCCTGTCGTGTGTACGTGGGTTGGTCTGTTTGTTTCCCCACCACATGACAAACAGCGTTGGTTTGTTTACGTTCCTGTAAATGAGTGTTTCGGCAAAGAGAGACTGATAAAATAAATCCAGACTTTAAGAAATTCTGGCGCTGATTCGTTCGACTAAATTGCAAGGTGATGCTTCGGCATGGCTGCAGTTCGATTAACCAAACAAGAAGAAACAATTGTAAACTAACGTTACGTCATTTTATTTGTTTCAAGCAATGCTTCTTACGGGCCCCTCTTCTTTTTCTTTACTTTCTCACATACTAAACCCGACCGACTTCTTAAGATTCTATCACGAAAGATTAATCTCATAACATTTGCATTCATGACGGGAGTGAACAGGCAGAATCGTTTGCACACCGAACAAAATGCTTAGCGATATTTCTTTCGGCATTACGTTCTGAGTTCAAATTCCGCCGAGGTCGACTTTGCCTTTCATCCTTTCGGGATTGATAAATTGAGTACTAGTTACGCACTGGGGTCGATGTAATCGACTTAATCCGTTTGTCTGTCCTTGTTTAGCCCCCTTGTGGGTAGTAAAGAAATATTTCTTTCGGCATTACGTTCCGAGTTTGAATGCTGCTGAGGTTGACTTTGCCTTTCACCCTTTCGAAATCGATAAAATAAAGTACCGGTCTAGTATGGGGGTCGATGTAATCAACTTGCCCCCTCCCTTAAAAATTGGTAGCTTTGTACTCAAAATTACAAAGAATTGCATCTTGCATTCATGGATGTAACTACACAATAACACATATACACAAATCCATTTAAATGTTTTAAGATATTGCCGAACAAATACTTCCACTTCTCATATAATTTCTCCGATAGATTGCCTGAGTTGGCGTTCAAGAATTTTATAAATTTTCAATATCAGAACAAATTTTACAAATTGTTTAAGAACATTTGGTTTTGCTAATAGGTAAGTCCCGAAGACGTAACGTGAAATTCGCAGACCAAAGGGAGCAGCCACTGTATTTCTTTGCTGAGGTCGAATATTGGTTACATTTAAGAAACGAGGGCGGCCAAAATCTACGCCAGGGCCACTGTAATTCCTTGATTAAAATAATGTCATAAATTTTAGAAGTTAAACAATAAATCATATCTTTTTATAGGTTTCAGTCATTTGACTGCGGCCATGCCGGAGCAGGTCCTTGAAGTTTTTTATTTTTTAAATTTTTGTTTATTTTTAGTCGAACAAATCGACCCCCAGTACCAATTTTTAAGTCTGGTACTCATTCTAGCATTATCTTTTGCCGAACCTCTAAGTTACGGGGACGTAAACAAACCAACACTTGTTGTCAAGTGGATGACAGACACAATAACGAACACACAAGACGGGCTTCCACACAGTTTCCTTCTATAAAATTCAATTTACATGGCATCAGTCGGCCCAAGGTGCTGCGCAATAGGATTGAACACAAAACCAAGTGGTTGCAATGCGTGCCTCTTAACCATACAGCTGGTGGCGGACTGGCCAGCTTGCCCGATGGCAAGTGGGCCTCTGCGTCATTAGAATCCATATATGGCGGCGAGCTGGCAGAAGCGTTAGCACGCTGGACAAAAATGCTTAGCGGTATTTCGTCTGCCGTTACGTTCTGAGTTCAAATTCCGCCGAGGTCGACTTTGCCTTTCATCCTCTCGGGGTCGATAAATTAAGTACCAGTTATGCACTGGGGTAGATATAATTGACTTAATCCGTTTGTCTGTCCTTGTTTGTCCCTTCTATGTTTAGCCCCTTGTGGGTAGTAAAGAAATAGGTATATGGGGGCCCATCCCCTTGCATTTATTATTTCAGCCTGGTTGTGTTTGTAGACAGTTGAAAAGAATACTTTTAACTAAAGAAAAAAAATTAAATGATAGCGTTGTAGTCGCGAGCGGGCCCCCTTAGTCTCCTGGCAACCAATATTTTAGACCCGGTCTGCCAATGCATAGAGCCATATAGTCTGCGCCTATAAAGCCAAGCATGCGCCTAAATATAAATTGAAAAAAAAAACTAAAATATATAGGCGTGACTGTGAAGTAAGACGTTTGCTTCGTAACAACATGGTTCCAGGTTCAGTCCCATTGCGTGACACCTTGGGCAAGAGTTTTCTACTATGGCCTCGAGACGACCAAAGCCTCGTGGGTGAATTTGGTAGATGCAAATTGAAAGAAACCTGTTGTGTATGTAAATATATACATATATGTGTATGCATGTGTGTGTGTCCTCCATTGCCGCTTGACAACCGGTATTGGTTTGTTTACGTCCCCGTAACTTAGCGGTTCGGCAAACAAGACTGATAGAATAAATATCAAGCTGGAAAAAAAAAAAATTACTGGGGTCAATTTGTTCGACTAAAAATTCTTCAAGGCGGTCCCCCCAGTATGGCCACAGTCAAATGACTGAAACTAGTGAAAGATACTATAATAAAGTTTTAGAACTATTGCGAATTAGGGTAAGCAGCCGGTCCCTTGGCATCAAAATAGGTAACGGACCTGATCCCGGTAGGTTTTCTTGAACTGAGGATTCTCTGGTAAATGTCCTTCCTTAAGTACCATTGGTAATATCGTACCCCAATGCGTAAAACGGTGAGGTGGAGAGTCGTTAGCACTTGGGGCGCGATGCTTAGTGTTATTTCGGCCGTGTCTCTACGTTCTGAGTTCAAATTCCGCCGAGGTTGACTTTGTCTTTCATACTTTCGGGGGGTCGATAAAATAAGTACCAGCTGAGTATTTGATTCGATTTCATCGACTTGGTCCCTCCTTGTACCCGAGTTTGAAACCAATACTGTAACCAACCCAATGCAACCAGTTACATGGTGGGGGTCGCTCTAGGGTAGGGAGTGCAGTGAGAAAGTGTTAGGAAACCCAGCAGACAAAAATGTGGACCCGTCAAAAAAAGGAAACATGCTTATTATATAAATATATACGCGAGCCACACGCAGTTTTGCACACGGTCCATGGACATGCTAGAAATAGCAGCTACATTTCCAAAATCAAACTTCAAAGCGTTGAAAACGCAGTGAATAATGTAATTCTTGATTCCATTGAGAAAGATATGGTAGTCATGGTTGGAAAGCCTTTGATCATACTGGATCAAATTTCATTTAGGGTTAAAAAAAAAAAAAAAAAAGAAAATCACGTGTGTGTAAATATACACACACTTTACAATATTCACGTCGAGTACAGAGCTTCTAAGTGCTAGCTCGAGCTGCAAGAAATAGCAGTCAAATCTCCCTCAAATCATATTCCATTGAAAAAAAAAAAAGTTGCAAAAGATTTCACTGCAGCCAAAGATATCCAAAAGGTTGGTCATGTTTGAGTTACTTTCAATCGTATCTTTTAGATCAGTGCTTACCAGGATCTAAGAACAAGCCATGAGAACACATAAACCCTCAAAACTTTAGGCTAGTACAAAAAGTTGGCAGGTATGGAAAGGTGGATACAAGAAATTAGACACCTAAGTGGAAGAAAAAAGCCGTATTAGAAGTACCATAAAGATGCCGAGTCAGTTTTCTTTTTAAAATTAAAATGAAACTATCCTCATGTTAAAATGAAACCAGCTTCCAAGATACAACGAAGAAATATAAATGCATACATTGTAACCCCTCCAAAGTAATTTCGATAACGCTTTTTTTTTTTAATATATATTAGCCCGTCTAAAATACTTTTTGTATTCCCAAAAGACGAAGATTTATTATTTCATACCTGAGGTACGTATTATTTAGACACGAAGGCGAGAAAGCCGAAATGGCATTAACACTTTTAACTCCTTCCACGTAGAGTATTTTCTTAACATGCTTATTGTCAAAATATTCAGTGAGGTGGTGCAACATATAAAAACATAACAATAGTAACTTTTAACGCTAGAGTGTAAAATTTTACCTGCAAAAAACATATGAAAAGATATATTTAAAAACTTTCTACACACTCAATTATATAATTAAGTTGGTTTTATAAAAATTAATTAAGAAATTGCTTTAAATAAATATTAATTATCTCTGGGCAATATTAAACACGTTCTGACGTTTCATACAACGACGTATAACAACTCTGTACGCGAGCAGGTAATATGGCAATTAAACAGGTTAGTAGTAGTAATAATATTAATAATTAGGGTACTTTACCCAGAAGACAGTATCGTTGCAAATTGTCGCAAGTGGTTCTGAGGTGGCCATCGTATAAAGCCGAAGACAAGACTGTCCTCAGCTGAGGACCACTGCTCTTAATATGTTTGTAGTTGCGCATAGTAAAGATGTAATAGACATGTCATTAGCCCACGTGATGGAAACTCCGCGAAATTAACGAATCACTGCCGCGCTCGGCCCACCGCAATTAGGACTTTAATGTTTACCGTCGGTGCTTTTACTTAACCAGCAACACAAAAGAACCAACATCAGAGGCTCCTATTGTCACACTCAACAATGTAAACACATCACGAGTCAGCAAGCGGTATCGTTTTTGTATGAGTTTTTGTTTTGTTGTTCGACCAGGTAGAAATGAAACGACGGCCATGCTGATTATGTGTACGTTCCGCTAGAAGTAAGACGTGATGGTCACGCCTGTAACTTAACCTTGGTTGATATTATTACACTACGCTGCAACAACATACCCAGAGTACGATTTCGACTTCACACACCAAAACAATATCCGCGTGTACGGCACATTGAGAGCGCTTCTACGTTGTCTTTCGACCTGCTAGTAATAGCAATTGATTCTTCCTAAAAGTCTTTCCTTGATGTTATAAGGAAAAGTTCGGGTGAAGGCTTTAGATAATGCAAACAGTATGTTAGATCCGAAGAACTCAGTCGTCTCTGCGTCAGTAATTCTTGAGGATGAAGCGAGTAGTATCCTTCGTCGGAGAGGTACAAATGGTATGTCCCGAAGCATTAGAGTTTTTCCTCCATCTGTAAACAAGTTTATTACGCATTTGAATTGGATAACGTAAACCACACACACATTCTCGACTGGAATATCTTTGACCATAGGCTTGCCCGAAAGGAGCTGATTTGTGACGAAACAAAACACTTCAATTACATCCACCACAACGGCGAAAGTAAACCGTACATACACTCGGTGTTTAGGGTTAGGGTTTTTGTTACGCCCGAAAACGGGTAGTGTACGTATTCTTAAACTCCGTCCACCACAGCAAGATACAAACTGCACAAAAAAGGTGGGGGGGGGGCGACGAAGGAGCCTTTAAGCCACTTGTTCTCAAGAGGGATCCATATGACACCTGAGAGCGCACACAAGCAAAATAGTAAAATGGGGTCCGCAATAGTATTTTCAGGGTTCATGAAAAAAAGTTGCTTTAGAATTAGCCTGGTTTCTTTCTTTAAAGTTATACATAGTTCAACTTAGGTGAATGTATGAAAGACAAAAATGGGAATTTTGAAAGAAGCATCTATAAGACTAATTGTTAAACATTGAATGACTACGGGAGTCCGTATGAATAGAATAGTAACCAAAAGGGTCCACAAATAAAAGAGAAAAAGGTTGAGAACCACAGCTTTATCGATCGTTCGAAGCTGCTAGTAGTAGCAGCCAAAATTTTCTCGAATCTCAGCCGACCATTTAATTAATTTTTTTTTTTTTTCGAACTTGATCTTAAGTTCTGCTCGATCAGAGCTGGACTGGGACAAGATATCACCCAGCAACCAAACAATGTGACTCGCAGCTATATCGCTGCAGCATAGTGGGTCTGCTTAAAACAGGACTGACAATAACATTTCTACAAATTTCGCTGCACATGCAAACAACAGTTATTACGAATTGCATAACAATGGCTCGGGAACAGAGTGGAGGAGCACGGGAGATGCAAGCGCATCCCCTTAAAATTGCAATGAAGACGCTTTGAATATCCCTCTGAAAAACCTCACCAGAACGAACGAGTGTAGAAACGTTTTTGGACTGATACGAAACATTACTTTTCCATTATTGGAATCATCTGATTTGATTGATGTACAAATAATGATAATAATAATCACAATTATTATTATTATTATACCTTAGCCGGCGAGCTGGCAGAATCGTTACTGCACAGGGCAAAATGCTTAGCTGCTTTTCGTCTGTCTTTATGCTCTGAGTTTAAATTCAGCCGAGATCAACTTTACCTTTGATCCTTCCAGGATCGATAAAACAAGAAGTGATTAAGCACTGGGGGGTCGATGTAATTGATTTACGCCCTCACCCGACATTACTGGCCTTGTGCTAAAATTTGAAACCAGTAATTATCATTATACTTTTATGTTTTAATATCAAGATTGAAAAAAAAAAAATCGACCTTGTTTGTGACAAATTTTGCACCCGAGATTGCACCTGCGAAGCAGATTTCGTTCCCGCGCTTACATTACATGGAACACATTGATAAAAATCTCAACGCAGGCATGTTTTTAAAGTGAGCAAAATAACACGAAAATGTGCTGAGAATATTCTCGAAAATAGCAACAACACAAGTGTTTAGATACGATAGATTTTTCTTTTCTCTCGATAATTTGATCTTTTTTTACTTCAAATGACTTTTTTTTTCTTTTCTTCCTATCAAAATATGTTGTCCATAAAACCGAAAATGTTTACGGGGTAAAAAGAAAAAAAAATTAAATATGCATATCGTTTGTAAGGTAATTTTAGCTTTAATTAAAATATTTTATTCTAAAAAAAGAAAAAAAAATGTTAGCTTCTTGCCGGATTAGGTCGAGCTCCCCACAGGATCCCAAAAACGACAGGTAGAGGTTTTGGGAACCAGATAAATTCTAAGATATATTCCAGGATTAATTGAAAACATTATTTTTATATATTTCATGAAAGTTAAGATTTGAGTTTAATGATTACATATATAATGCGTAATATAAAACCACATTAAAATGCAAATCCCAAATCGAAAACGAACACGGAAGAAGAGAAAAAGAGGAAGAAAGAAATGTAAAAGAAGGAAAAAATCAAGGATTTGTTCTCAGGTGGTGGTGGTGGTGGGGAGACAGATAGATCCAGCAGAGATAAAGAAAGTGAACCTTTGCAGCCAGTTAGGGGTTCCGGGGTGGGATGCCACTAATTGCTTTTCTTGTTAAGAGTAATTTGGGGAGAGGTGGCGGGAATTTAAGACGATTAGAGTGATGATGACACACACGGACATGCACATAGACACAAGTATGTGTGACAGTGATAAGTAATTCCTAATTCATCCCATTCGTACACACACTCACAGACATTCACATATATATCTATCTACTAGCACTATGACCCGGCAATGCCAGGTCATAGTGCTAGTGCATGCATATACAGCTGTGTGCATGCGCACATACACGCGAGTACTGTCCAAATCTCCAACCAATCACATACAGCTAGCTGGCATTCACTTGGTGTATCAAGTTTCGGAAATTTTGATTGGGTTTTGGATAGAAAATTCACCAAAAATCACTTCTACTGATTTTTTAATGGCTTTGCGGGGTGACTGGGGAAATGTAAAAATGTGCTCGACCACCCTTGGACGGTTTTGAATGACCATAGAAAGTGCGAGCCCTCTAACTGAAAAATTGTGGATTTGTATAAAGGATACACACACACACAGACACATTTTGCCGTTTACATACATACATATATATATATATATATATATATATATATATATATATATATACAGGCGCAGGAGTGGCTGTGTGGTAATAGACGGAAACTGAAAAAAGCCTGTCGTATATATGTATATATATAGTGTGTCTGTGTTTGTCTCCCTAGCATTGCTTGACAACCGATGCTGGTGTGTTTACGTCTCCGTCACTTAGCGGTTCGGCAAAAGAGAATAAGTACTGGGCTTACAAAGAATAACTCCCGGGGTCGATTTGCTCGACTAAAGGCGGTGCTCCAGCATGGCCGCAGTCAAATGCCTGAAACAAGTAAAAGAGTATACACACACACACACACACATATATATATGAATGTATATGTGCATAGATTTGTATATAAATCTTTCTCTCACACATATATATATATATATATAGAATATATGTGTGCATCTATTTGTATATAAATCTCTCGTTTTGTCTCTCTCTCTCTCTCTCTCTCTCTCTCTCTCTCTCCCTCTCTCTCTCTCTCTCTCTCTCTCTCTCTCTCTCACATTGTATGCACACAAACACAGATTGTGTGGGATTACTGCATGCAGACATCCTACTTGTGGCCATATTCTCTTTTGATACAAATACAAGAGAACAGTTAACTGATACTTTCCACCGTTTTAGTGAGATGTGTCAACGTATTAATGTACGGATTAGTGTAGGAGTACTTAAGTATGTGCGTGTATGCGTATGTATGTATGTTTATATATGCGTATGTATATGTGTGTGTTTGTATGTATGCGCACATTTACATATACATACACTCGTGTACATATAGAAGCAGAAATATTGTTTTTATTTTTTATTCGTTTCTGTCATGCAATTGCGACCATGTTGGGGCACTGCTTTTAAGGTCTTAGTCGAAGAAACCGGATGCAATTTAAATCTGATACTTGTATTGCCTATCGGACTATTTTTTTTTGTTTTTGCCAAAGTGCTAAGTCAGGTGAACACAAAGTACTAACAGCTGTAAAATAATGGACACACACACACACACACACACACACACACACACACACACACACACACACAGATGTATATATGTGTGTGATATATATATATATATATAGGAGTGGCTGTGTGGTAAGTAGCTTGCTTACCAACCACATGGTTCCGGCACATAAAAAACACCCACTACACTCATGGAGTGGTTGGCGCTAGGGAGAGCATCCAGCTGTAGAAACATCGCCAGATCAGACTGGAGCCTGGTGCAGCCTCCTGGCTTTCCAAACCCCGGTCGAACCGTCCAACCCATGCCAGCATGGAAAAACGGACGTTGAACGATAATGATGATGATGATGATGATAGGTACAAAGCCTGAAATTTTGTTGTTAGTCAATTATACCAACTCCAGCGCTCAACTCTTTTACTTGTTTCAGGCATTTGACTGCGGCCATGCTGGAGCACCGCCTTTAGTTGAGCAAATCGACACCAGGACTTATTCTTTGTAAGCCTAGTACTTATTCTATCAGTCTCTTTTGCCAAACCGCTAAGTTACAGGGACACAAACACACCAGCATCGGTTGTCAAGTGATGTTGCGGGGACAAACACAGACACACAAACGTATACACACACGCGCATACATACATATATATATACATATATACGACAGGCTTCTTTCAGTTTCTATCTACCAAATCCACTCACAAGGCTTTGGTCGGCCTGAGGCTATAGTAAAAGACACTTGCCCAAGGTGTCACACAGTAGGACTGAACCCGGAACCATGTGGTTCGTAAGCAAGCTACCATACCACCATAAAAGCATTGACTAAGGGGGCTGCCCTCATTCAAGTGGTTTCAAATCTCTGTAACACTGCACGTTAGCTGTGCAGACTGTAATGAAGCCTTTTTATTTAAGACTTTGGCTATGTTTTTTTTCCTCAACATATGGTTCTGGGTTCAGTTCCACTGCGTGACATCTTGGGCAAATGTCTTCTGCTTTAGCCCTGGGCTGACCAAAGCATTGTGAGTGGATTTGGTAGTCAGAAAGTAAAAGAAGCCCGTTTTATATATATATATATGACACATGACCGACCAGACCATCAGATGTTGTTACACATCGCTGGTCACAATGCGTTCGCATTGTTTTTTAGCCTTCGAATGATGCCACCCCGCTGGCTAAGCGAGCAGGCCAACAGAAGAAAGAGTGGTGAAAGAGTACAGCAGGGATCACCACCCCCTGCCGGAGCCTCGTAGAGCTTTTAGGTGTTTTCGCTCAATAAACACTCACAACATCCGGTCTGGGAATCGAAACCGCGATCCTGCGACTGCCAGTCCGCTGCCCTAACCACTAGGCCATTGCGCCTCCACACACACACACACACTCACACACACACACACACACACACACACACACACACATATATATATATATATATATACACATACATATGAGGGGCTGCTAAAAAGTTCCTGGCTTTAAGGGTATTGCGAAAGGCTTGGTTTGAGGCCCAACATTTCGAGTTCTTTCACAGGGCTTAGAAAAACTGAAGGACCGCTGCAATAATTGTGTGAATCTGAGAGGGGAATATGTTGTATAAAATCATAATTAACTGATCCTCCTGTATTTTCTGTTACCCAAAGCTGGGAACTTTTCAGCACCCCCTTCTGTGTGTGTGTATATTTATATATCACCTTGATCACCTTGACCGACCAGTTCGTCGAGCGTCCATTTGACACCACTGGTCACAGCACGCTGTCCACTCCTCTCTGGGTCGCGCCTTTCTCATCCACGTGATCCCAATCGTCTTCCTGAAATCGTAACTCCACCGTCGCGGAGGCCTTCCGGGTGGTCGTTTCCGCTCGCGCGAGTAGCACTCGACAACTGCGCGGACCTCCGATTATTGGTGAGCTGGGCGATGTGTCCAGCCCATCTAAACTTGCTGCGTGTATACTCTGTGATGATATCCCTCATG
>NC_043018.1:21317812-21385312 GCF_006345805.1 Octopus sinensis
CAAAGGTGGCACAAAGTGGGGTCGAACCCAAGACCACATTATTTGGAAGTAAATTTCTAATCACATCACGTAAAAAACACCATCCGAGCGTGGCCGTTCGCCAGCCTCGTCTGGCACCTGTGTCGGTGGCACATAAAAAACACCATCCGAGCGTGGCCGTTCACCAGCCTCGTCTGGCATCTGTGTCGGTGGCACATAAAAAAAAAAAAACACCATGAGCGTGGCCGTTCGCCAGCCTCGTCTGGCACCTGTGTCGGTGGCACAAAAACACACATCCGACGTGGCCGTTCGCCAGCCTCATCTGGCACCTGTTCGGTGGCATAAAAAAGCACCCACTACACTCACGGAGTGGTTGGCGTTAGGAAGGGCATCCAGCTGTAGAAACACTGCCAGATCTGACTGGCCTGGTGCAGCCTTCGGGCTTCCCAGACCCCAGTTGAACCGTTCAACCCATGCTAGCGGACGTTAAACGATGATGATGATGATGATGATGATGATCAACACACCTGCACCAACTACCTTTATATGCTCAATCATTTTCCAATGACACGCATTTTCAATTACATTTTTGTCTTTTATCAGCCATCTGCCTTGTCATCGAAGCTTCTGTTATCGGTGACAAGCATCGTTGTCATTGTACTTAAAGAGCCTTACTTTAAACTCTTTAACTGTGTTACTATGTCAGTACTCACTTCCCTTACATTAAAGTACATATAGATAATGGCACCTCTCAAGTCTTCCAAGAACTTTTTAACAATTAGCCGAGGATTTTGTTTTGTTTTGTTTCAGCACATTTCTAGTGCCCAGCGATCTTTAATACCACCACCACCACCACCGTCATCGTCGTCATCATCATGTCATCATTTAATGTCCATTTCTCCATGCTGGCATGGGTCGACCCCAGTGCATAACTGGTACTTAATTTATCGACCCAGAAAGGATGAAAGGCAAAGTTGACCTCGGCAGAATTTGAACTCAGAACGTAATTCCAGACAAAATACCCATTTCTTTACTACCCACAAGGGGCTAAACACAGAGGGGACAAACAAGGACAGACAAACGGATTAAGTCGATTACATCGATCCCAGTGCGTAACTGGTACTTATTTAATCGATCCCGAAAGGATGAAAGGCAAAATCGACCTCAGCGGAATTTGATCTCAGAACGTAGCGGCAGAAGAAATACCGCTAAGTATTTCGCCCGGCATGCTAACGTTCCTGCCAGCTCGCCGCCTTTTCCAGACAAAATACCGCCAAGCATTTAGCCCGGCATGCTAATGTTTCTGCCAGCTCACCACCTAATTATTTGAGTTTTGGTGGTCTACCCCAGTCAATTGGTGACCTTTGACCTTGTATAAATTTTCCTTGCATAACATAATTTGTGTCTACGCTGACGATGTGTTGCACTAACTGTCATCTATTGAACTGAAAATGGTAAATATTTCCTGCAGACGAACGGTGGGATATAATGCAATGTCAAAGCTGACGAGCAGGATTTTGTACTTGGTCATTAACCAACAAAATTAATTACTGCTCAGAGCATTATCATGCTTGCTACCTTAACAAACTTGATAATTATATCATAATAAATTGTATTAAGATAATGGCAATAATAATGGTTTCAAATTTTGGCACAAGGCCAGTAATTTGGGGGAACCTGATTATATCCTTTAGGATTTAACTTGGCATGTTTTCAAAATAACTCAGGATTGAAGTTAAACAAAGTTTCATATATTTGAGGGGATTAATAAGGTTTGTTGATTAGTTATCAATAGCCAGGTTCCTGGAACAGCTTGCAAGAAGCAAATCAATTCCATAAACAAATACATAAATGGTTTTTTTTCGGTTAAATTTGACAGTTTGCATATAAGGTAAAAAAACACAATAACCAGCTGGTGGAAGATCTGCCTGGGGTTAAACTTGTAGTAACACTGAACAGCCATATTGATGTGGTGATTGATTTTACAACACAAAATCCAATCCAAAAATAAAAGATTAAAAAAAAAAATTAAAAAAACATTGACTAGATTATGACTGGGAGATAGTCACTCTCAGTTTCCACAACAGCTCCAAGAGAGCTCCAGAACTTGGCACATGCATTCCTCATTGTGTCCTTGGGAAGATCTTCAAATACATTCTCGATATTGGCCACCAACTTGGCCTTGGTGGTGCAGGCAGAGTGGTTTGTGTTTTTCTCAATTGCGCCCCATAAATTGTAATCAATGGGATTACAACCAAGGGGATTAGAAGGTCAGAAATTCTGATTCTTTCCAGGGGTATAGTAAGGAACCAAATCCTATTTCTTTACTACCCACAAGGGGCTAAACACAGAGAGGACAAACAAGGACAGACAAATGGATTAAGTCGATTATATCGACCCCAGTGCGTAACTGGTACTTAATTTATCGACCCTGAAAGGATGAAAGGCAAAGTCAACCTCGGAGGAATTTGAACTCAGAATGTAACGGCAGACGAAATATGGTTACGCATTTCACACGGCGTGCTAACGTTTCTGCCAGCTCGCCGCCTTAAGGAACCAAATCCTGCTACCACACATATGGCTTTCCAGCAACAACCCTCTCCAACCAGGGCTTCACCAGTCTCCAGCAGCTTTACATAGTTGCCTGAATTGAGCCAAAGTCCCTGGGGGAAAATTCTTGCATGCAGATGCAATCAAAACACCTGCCGTGTCCCTTCCTCCTGGCTTCAGCTTCGTAGTCCCTGTTGCCGCTGTCCAAGTCACTCACATCTGACAGCCTTTACAGTGTTCACAGAGCATTGAGCAGCAGTCAAATATGTTGGCATTCTGATGTCCGCTGCAAACCACCATGATACAGGTAATTTTTTTCCAATATTCAGCAGGCTTTCGGTCCCCCTTGTTATCTAACTTTTTTCTGAACTACAACATTAATCTTCATGTTCTTCAATGTCGTTGTCTGTTCGCTAATACTTCGAACCATTCCTGAAAAAAGAAGACATATAAAAAAAACAAATTATCAAATTTAACCTGAACATCCTGTATATTAATTAAGCTTTAATTACTCTTTTTACTCTTTTACTTGTTTCAGTCATTTGACTGCGGCCATGCTGGAGCACCGCCTTTAGTCGAGCAAATCGACCCCGGGACTTATTCTTTGCAAGCCCAGTACTTATTCTATCAGTCTCTTTTGCCGAACCGCTAAGTGACGGGGACATAAACACACAAGCATCGGTTTTCAATCAATGCTAGGGGGACAAACACAGACACACAAACACATACATATTATATATATATATATATATATATATATAATATATAATATTATATATATATATATATATATATATATATATATATATATATACACATATATACGACAGGCTTCTTTCAGTTTCCGTCTACCAAATCCACTCACAAGGCATTGGTCGGCCCGGGGCTATAGCAGAAGACACTTGCCCAAGATGCCATGCAGTGGGACTGAACCCGGAACCATGTGGTTGGTTAGCAAGCTACTTACCACACAGCCACTCCTGCGCCTATAATTGTTCTTAATTTCCTTCATTCTCTACCATAGGTTCAGTGTATCTATGTATCTTATAACCATAAATTATTCAAATAGTTGTGCCGAGAGCATAAGAATTGGTACGAACATATTTTTCTGGTTCGGAATAGCAATCTGTAGCTTTTGCAATAAATTCTTATTTTCCTTGTTTGTGGTATCAGAAAAACTCTGAGAAATCTGGTGAGTCATGTGAGAACAGTAATCCTTAATCAAATATATATAATTTGATGACTTGAGATTTTTGAATTCAACTTTCATATATTTCACACAAAGGACAGTGAAAAAACAAAGAATAATAATAATAATAATAATAATAATAATAATAATAAAGCTGAAGTGAAGACCAAATATACAGTGCATGTAGTCAATTAACAAAAAATTTATGACCATCCTCAAATATAACAATACTTTTATATGCATTTTTTGGGAATGCATCTGGTATGAAAATAGAGGAGTGTCTGTATCATCTGTCTGTCTGCAAGCCTACCTACCTACCTACCTACCTACCTACCTGTCAGTCTGTCTGTCTGTCTGTCTATATATGTATCTGTGTATGTATTATGTACATACGCATTCACACATGCGCTCACATATATGTATGTGTATATACATATATGTATGCATGTGTGTGTGTATCTCTCTCTCTCTCTCTCTCTATATATATATATATATATATACACCGTGATCGACCAGGCTATCAGATGTAGTTACACATCGCTGGTCACAATGCGTTCACATTGTTTTAGCCTTCAAATGATGCCACCCCGCTGGCTAAGTGAGCAGGCCAATATATATTATATATATATATATATTATATATATATTATATATATATATATATATATAATATATATATATATATATATGTGTGTATATATATATATATATATAGGAGATAAATAAAAATATATGCATACATACAAACATATATGTACGTACCTACATCTACATGTATATATACATGCATATATAAATAATTATACGGAAGTACAGGACATCACAATAAGACGTAGAGAAACAGAAAAAGCCAAAAAACAAAAAACAAGGAAACGGAAACGAAAACAAATACAGGACAGGTTACACAAGGACAAAACCCCCGTCATCAGCTGTCGCTAGAGGAGTCAGGCATGTTTCGAAGGCATAACAGAACACTAATCCAATAGCCTTCCTGCGAGAGAATTAAAAAAAATTTCAAGCAGCGGGCACAAGAGTACGACACAAAACAAGACGTAACAATAAGACTGCAAAATTAAAATACATGTACAAAAACAAACACAAGAGGACGAACGAAAAGCCTTTTTCTGGCATAGACAAACAATAAAACTGCAAAAATAAAATAATGTACAAAAAGTACAATTAGTTACAAACGAGAAAATAACAAGAATACTATACAGGAAATTAACCACACAAGGGGACGAACGAAGAAGCCTTTTTGCTGGCAAGGGACGAAAGTGTAGTAGCAGCGCGTGGAGGCAGTCTTTTCAATAGTGGTAACCACGTGTAAAGGAATTTTGTTTTATAGGCAAGGAAGAGGGAAGGAGGAGGGGGACACGCGGGAGAGACGAAGAGAGAGGAGGAGGGGAGGGAGAAGATTGAGAGGTTAAAGCAAAGGGAGAGAGTACCGCATCTTCAATATATAATATTAATATAAAAAAAGGGGACCAGAAGTGGATCGAAACGACGAATCGGAACGAACCTGATGCGGGGCGCTGTCAGACAATAAGGAGATAAATAAAAATATATGCATACATACAAACATATATGTACGTACCTACATCTACATGTATAATACATGCATATATAAATAATTATAGGAAGTACAGGACATCACAATAAGACGTAGAAACAGAAAAAGCCAAAAAACAAAAAAAACAAGAAAACGGAAACGAAAACCAAATACAGGACAGGTTACACAAGGACAAAACCCCCGTCATCAGCTGTCGCTAGAGGAATATATATATATATATATATACACACATATATATATATATATATACACCACAATATATATATATATATATATATATATCTATATATATATATATTATATCTCTTTTACACTTTTACTTGTTTCAGTCATTTGACTGTGGTCATGCTGGAGCACCACCTTTTTAGTCGAGCAAATCGACCCCCAGGACTTATTCTATCAGTTTCTTTTGCCGAACTGCTAAGTGACGGGGACGTAACACACAGCATCGGTTGCAAGCGATGTTGGTGGGGGTAGACAAACACAGATACACAAACATATACACAAATACATACATACATACATACATATATATATCATCATCATCATCATCATCATCATTTAGCGTCCGTTTTCCATGCTAGCATGGGTTGGACGGTTCTACTGGGGTCTGTGAAGCCAGAAGGCTTCATCAGGCCCAGTCGAATCTGGCAGTGTTTCTACGGCTGGATGCCCTTCCTAACGCCAACCACTCCGTGAGTGTAGTGGGGCTTTTTACGTGCCACCCGCACTGGTGCCAGACAGAGCTGGAAACGGCCACGAACGGATGGTGCTTTTTATGTGCCACGGCACGAGGGCCAGGCGAGGCTGGCAACGGACACGAAACGGGGCGGTGCTGGCAACGGTCGCGAAACGGAAAGTTCTCTTACATGCCACCGGCACTGGTAACACATCTGCAATTTCCATTGATCGATTTCGATTCTGATCCTCACTTGCCTCAATGGTCTTCACAAGCAGAGTTTCGACAGCCACCGGCACTGGTAGCACATCCGCAATTTCCATTGATCGATTTCGATTCTGATCCTCACTTGCCTCAACACGTCTTCACAAGTAGAGTTTTTGTGTCCAAGAAGGGAAGGTATGCATACGTAGGCTGGCTCAATCCCATGTAGAAGGCCACGGGTTGTGGACTCACTTGTCCTGCCGGGTCTTCTCGCGCACAGCACACTTCCAGAGGTCTCGGTCTCTAGTCATTTCCTCAGTGAGACCTAAAGTTCGAAGGTCGTGCTTCACCACCTCGTCCCAGGTTTTCCTGGGTTGCCTCTTCCACAGGTTCCCTCAACCGCTAGGGTGTGGCACTTTTTCCACAACTATCTTCATCATTCTCGCCACATGACCTACAGTGCAAACGTCTCTCTTGCACACCACAACTGATGCTTTTAGGTCCAGCTTTTCTCTCAAGGTACTTACACTCTGCGAGTGTGAGTACCGGCATTACACATCCATCGGAGCATACTGGCTTCATTTCTAGCGAGCTTACGCATATCCTCAGCAGTCACGGCCCATGTTTCACTGCCATGTAGCATGGCTGTTCGTACACACGCATCATACAGTCTGCCTTCACTCTGTGCGAGAGGCCTTTTGTCACCAGCAGAGGTAGAGCTCTCTGAACTTTGCCCAAGCTATTCTTACTCTAGCAGTTACACTTTCAGCACACCCACCCCCGCTGCTGACTTGGTCACCTAGGTAACGGAAACTATCAACTATTTCTAGTTTTTCTCCTGGAAAGTGACGGAAGTTGGTCTCAGAGCATTTTCAGTGTTTATTGTTCCTGAGCATCTGCCACATACAAAAACCATCTTCCTAGTTGAGCCTTCCTTGACATTTGCTGCATCTCTTATGTGTCCATAGTACACTTGGTGCATCTTATAGAGTTTCTACCTACACCTTTTCTACAGATCGAGCAGGCGCCATCTACCGAAGGTTGTTTGTGATTTGTCTACCTTCTATGATTACGACTTTGGTGTTTTAGCTAGATTGACTCTGAGGCCCTTCGATTCTAATCCTTGTTTCCACCTGAAACTTCTCCTCCAGTTCTGATAGCGACTCAGCAATAGAGCAAGGTCATCAGCATAGAGGAGCTCCCAAGGGCATCCTGTCTTGATTCCTCCGTTATTGCCTGGAGGACTATGATAAATAGGAGGGGGCTGAGTACTGAGCCTTGGTGGACCCCTACCTCTACCGGAATTCTTCACTGTACTCATTTCAACCCTCACCCTACTAGCGGCGTCCCTATACATGGCCCGCACAGCTCTCACTAACCATTCATCTATCCCTAGTTTCTCTTGCACCGATAAGGGACCGGGGGACCCTGTCGAAGGCTTTTCCATGTCAACAAAAGCCAGGTACAGGGGCTTATCTTTGGCTAAGTTATTTCTCCTGCAGCTGCCTTACCGGAATCAGTAGTACTTTTCCATGGCACAAACCCAAAACTGCATCTCATCTAAACTAACTCTCTCTCTAATTAGTTGGGCTATGACCCTCTCCGTAACCTTCATCACCTGGTCAACAGCTTGATACCTCTGTAGTTATTTGTATCTAGGGCATCACCTTTACCTTTGTAGCAGTTGACTATTATACTCGTACACCAGTCATTGGTATGACCCCTTTGTGTATCACCTGATTAACTATATGGGTGACTAGGCTATAGCCGACACTACCAGACATTTTGAGCATCTCTGCAGTGATTCCTGATGGGCCTGGGGCTTTCCCTGTCTTCATGCTTCTATTGCCTTAGCTACCACAGAAAACTATCAACTCGGATAGCTGGTCCCTCTGTTGGGTCAACATTCGGCAGACTCTCTTTATCCCATTCATTTTCATTCAGCAACCTTTCATAGTGGCATCTCCAAACCTCTCTCTTCGCATCCTCATTTAGCGCAAGTGAACCATCTTCCATGCGAAACACATTCTCTCCTACCACATCACGATTCTCTCTCAAACACTGTCTTGCAACACAAACACCTCCAGTCTTTGGTCCTCACGGCGCAGAACATTGGCAAATTTTTTCTTATCTGCTTCCCCTCTGGCTAAATAAACCTGTCTCCTAGCTTCTCTTTTGGCAGTCTGATACAATTCCCTGCTACCCCCATTTTTCCAGACCTTCCAAGCCTGTCTCTTTTCTATATATATATATATATATATATATATATATATATGCATGTATGTATGTATGTATGTATCTATGTATAAATATATGTGAATAGGCAAAGATGAGAAAACAATAGAATTGAATAAAAATTGAAGAAGGGAGCATTTTTGAAATGTGCTGACGAAAGAAAGAAAGAAAGGAAAGAAGGAAGAAAGGAAGGAAGGAAAGAAGAAGGAGGGAAGGAAAGTTGGGAATAAAGGACCTAGGGAATAAGAGAAGAAAAGAACAGACAAAGGAACTGAGCCAAATAAACAGAAAGATTAAAATAATGCAGAATGCCAAAAACAAGCAAAATTTAAAAAAAAACAACAAAAAAACCAGAGCCCTAAACAAAACCAAAAACAATAACAAAAACAAAAACGAAAAAGGTCCTCCCCCACCAGGCAGACAGCAAAACCTAGCTCATTGGTTGTAACCCACAGCTTAAACCCAGATCACATGATGGTTTGTCACCCTCACTGCTGTGGGTGATGATGATGATGATAATGATGATGAATAGGAGGAGGAGGAAGAGCAGGAGGAGGAGGAGAAGGCGGAGGATGGTGTTTGAAAGGTGAACAGCTGATCATGTCTGTTGTTCAGTTCAAGACCAAGTGTAATTATCACTTATGAAGCTGTGTTAGTTTTGTATGTGCCCCGGCTGTTCATCCACTACCACCACGACTTCTCTTTCTTTCTTTCTGTCTTTCTTTCTTTCTTTCCTTCTTTTTCTCTCCTTTTCTTTCGGATTCATGTAAGCCACATAGAGCAGTGTTTAAGCAGTAGAGCAACAATAAGCCTCTGGCAAAGCAAGTCTTTGCGGCAGGTTTTGTTTTCATGATATATATATATTATATATATATATATTATACCATTTTACACATACTACATACATACATGCACGCACACACACATACACACATATATGATACATGCACATACACGCACACATATATTATATATATATGTGTATATACATGTACATATATACATGTTACATTATATATATATATATATAATATATATATATATTATATATATATATATATAAGATTAATAATATCAGGGTAATAAAGATTTTAGGAATTTCTACTATGTGTGGTCTAGCGTGTAGAAAATTGGACTTTAGCTTTATGTGTTTTAATGTACACTATATATATATATATATATATATATATATATATATATATATATATATATATCATCATCATCATCATCATCATTTAACGTCCGCTTTCCATGCTAGCATGGTTGGACGGTTCAACTGGGGTCTGGGGAGCCCGAAAGCTGCACCAGTCCAGTCAGATCTGGCAGTGTTTCTACAGCTGGATGCCCTTCCTAACGCCAACCACTCCGAGAGTGTAGTGGGTGATTTTATGTGCCACCGACACAGGTGCCAGACGAGGCTGGCAAACGGCCATGCTCGGATGTGTTTTTAATGTGCCACCGACACAGGTGCCAGACGAGGCTGGCAGACGGCCACGCTCGGATGGTGTTTTTATGTGCCACCGACACAGGTGCCAGATGAGGCTCGCAAACGGCCACGATCGGATGGTGTTTGTTACGTGCCCACAGCACGGAGGCCAGTTGATGCGGTACTGGCTACGGCCACGTTCGGAATGGTTTTCTTGTGTGCCACGTGCCACCGGCACTGGTACCACAAAGATCCAAATTCATTGATGTTCATCTATTTTGATTGTTTTGATTTTCACTTGCCTCAACAGGTCTTCACAAGTGTCACAAGAAGGAAGGTATGCACAGGGACTGACCAAGTCCCAGGTAGGGGCCACAGGTTATGGCTGACTAGTCTTGTATTTGCCGGGTCTTCGGATGGTGTTTTTATGTGCCACCGACACAGGTGCAGATGAGGCTGGCGAACGGCCACGATCGGATGGTGTTTGTTACGTGCCCACAGCACGGAGGCCAGTCGGTGCGGTACTGGCTACGGCCACGTTCGGATGTTTTTCTTGTGTGCCACCGGCACTGGTACCACAAAGATACAATTCCATTAATGTTCATCTATTTTGATTTGTTTTTTGATTTTGATTTGATTTGATTGATTTGATTTCATTTTGATTTTGATTTTCACTTGCCTCAACAGGCCTTCACAAGTATCACAAGGAGGAAGGTATGCACAGGTGGACTGACTACGTCCCAGGTAGGGGCCATGGGATATGGCCTGACTAGTCTTGCCGGGTCTTCGGATGGTGTTTTTATGTGCCACCGACACAGTATATCATATAATATATAATATATATACATATATATATACTATATATATATATACATATATATATACAATTATATATATACATATATATATATACATATATATATATACAATATATATATACATATAACAGTTTGACTCAGCTCTGTATGACTTAAATATGTATGCATTTGTGTGTGTGTGTGTGTGTGTGTGTGTGTGTGTGTGTGTGTGTGTGTGTGTCTTTGTACTCTGTGTAAATTTGCTCTCTTAATATGTAAATATCTTTGAAAACGGTGAGCTGGCAGAGGTGTTAAAACATTAAATTTTATTTTATTTTATTTTATCTATATATCTATTCCTTTATATCTTTACATATTTATTGCACAAGCAAGCAAGTAATTATATATGAAAATTTTTACATATGATTGCAAAACTCAGTTATGAATATAAGTCGGTTTTTGCTAACGAAGTTGTGTAATTGCTATTTGTACATTGGATTCCTTGATGTCATTCTTTTGTGAAGAAATAATTTTAACTGTTGTGTGTCCACTCAGAGTGTGTTCCAAACATGTGAATAACATAGAAATGTTCTAAAATGACATCATTGCATTGTCAAGCACAAAATATATTGTTTCTGATAAGCTGCTGGAAATAGTAAAAGCAAAGATTCTTTACTAAAACAATAAATCTGTAGTGCATTACATTGTCAAATACATATGTACATATATACAAACAAACACATACACGCATGCACACACATTATATTAATGTTTGTTTTTATGTCAAGTCAAATAGAAAAACAGTTTAGCGTTAAACTACAGAATTACTCTCTCTCTCTCTCTTTTCTCTTTTACTTGTTTCAGTCATTTAACTGTGGCCATGCTGGAGCACTGCCTTTAATTGAGCTACTCGACCCCGGGACTTATTCTTTGTAAGCCCAGTACTTATTCTATCGGTCTCTTTGCCGAACCGCTAATTGACGGGGACATAAACACACCAGCATCGGTTGTCAAGCAATGCTAGGAGGACAAACACAGACACACAAACATATATATATATACACACACACACATATATTTATATACATATATACGACGGGCTTCTTTCAGTTTCTGTCTACCAAATCCACTTACAAAGCTTTGGTCGGCCCGAGGCTATAGTAGAAGACACTTGCTCAAGGTGCCACGAAGTGGGACTGAATCCAGAACCATGTGGTTGGTAAACAAGCTACTTACTACACAGCCACTCCTGCGCCTCAATACTTTCAGTGGAATAAGTAGGGAACATATTTTACTCTTTTGCTCTTTTACTTGTTTTAGTCATTTGACTGCAGCCATGCTGGAGCGCTGCCTTTAGTTGAACAAATCGACCCCAGGACTTACTCTTTGTAAGCCTAGTACTTATTCTATCGGTCTCTTTTGCTGAACTGTTAAGTTACAGGGACATAAGCAGACCAGCATTGGTTGTCAAGTGATGTTGGGGGGACAAACACAGACACACAAACATACCACACACACACATGTATACGATGGGCTTCTTTCAGTTTCTATCTATCAAATCCACTCACAAGGCTTTGGTTGGCCCGAGGCTGTAATAGAAGACACTTGACCCAGGTGACACGCAGTAGGACTAAACCCGGAATCATGTGGTTGGTGAGCAAGCTACTTATCACACAGCCAGTGACTTTGAAGTGTTGGCTTTCTTGGCTTTGTCTGACATAGACATATAGATATGTATGTATACATGTGTATGTGTATATTTGTGTGTGTGTGTGTGTATATATATATATATTTATATGCACATACACACACATATATACATGTATGTATGTGTATACATATACATATGTACTCTTGTATGTATAATATATATTATCATCATCAACATATATATATACACATATACACATACATACACACACTCAAGTATATATATATATATATATATATATATATATATATATATCTATATATTATATATGAAATTATATGTGTGTGTATGTATGTATATATATTTGAGCATTTATTTTGGTAGACAAAAACTGAAAGAAACCCATCCTCTATGTGTGTGTGTGTGTGTGTCTGTGTTTCTCTTGTCCCCACTGCTTGATAACCAGTGTTGGTTTGTTTACATCCCCGACACCTAGCAGTTCAGTCAAAAAATTAAAAAAATCTGTCAGAACAAGCACCAAGCTTAAAAAAAGCAAGAATACTGCAGTTGATTCATTCAACTACAAATTCTTCAAAGTGGTGCTCCAGCATGGCTGCAACCTAATGACTGAAACAAGTAAAAGATAAAAGAAAAAACAAAAATATTTTGCGGACATTTTGGGCAGCTACTGTTGATGTGGGAAAACATCTTTAATATTCATAAAACATGATTCAGATCGCCAATTCTTAACAAGAATCTCCTTAACTCCAAATGAGGATCCTTAGCAGTAAACAAACAAGATAATATCTAGTGTCTTTAATCTTCTTTTAATCTTCTTTTAGTAATTCTGGTGTAGATTCTCAAGTAGCCAAGTTGTTTGTTCTGCTGGTGTAGGTTGGTGGCAGTTTCCCAATGTCATCGTCAGATATGAAATTCATGATGAGGTTGCAATTTAGCTAACTTGTAACTGGAAGAATTCGTTTGACTATGTGTAATTTACTGATAACATCACGCTTTATTTCTCTTTAATATCTATCTATCAATCTATATCTATGTATCTACCTATCTGTCTGTATCTCAATCTATCTATCGATCTATCTATCTATCTATCATCTATCTATCTATCTATCTATCTATCTATCTATCTATCTATCTATCTATCTATCTATCTATCCATCCATCTATCTATCTATCTATCTATCTATCTATCTATCTATCTGTCTATCTATCTATCTACCTGTCTGTATCTCAATTTATCTATTTATCTCTCCATCTATCTATCTATCTATCTATCTATCTATCTATCTATCTATCTATCTATCTATTTATCTATCTATCTATCTATCTATCCATCCATCCATCTATCTATCTATCTATCTATCTATCTATCTATCTATCTATCTATCTATCTATCTATCCATCCATCCTTCTATCTATCTGAAGCGATTACGTACAGCAAAGCACTAACCATAGATAGAAATAGAGTAGAGGGTGAGCTAGTTAAGAAGCTAGAAGAGGCAATTAGAAGCAGCATTGCATCCGACGTTTTGGCAGCGAGGTTAGCCCTCGACCAACACTTCAACGCCAAACACGAAGGGTGTGCTGTCAGAGCTAGGAATCGTGCTCTAAGGAACGAAGGTGTTGGAGCTGCGAGAGAGGCCCGGGTGGGAGAGGCGCAACAGGGCAACAAAGCCACCATTCTTTCTCTGGTAGATGAACAGGGGCGCGAATTGCTTGAGCCAAGTAAAATGTGTGAGGCCTTTCAACAGCATTTTGCCCGACTGTTCGGGATGAGTGGCGAGCAAGAACATAGGGTGGACTTCAGTGCCTACCTGCACAGCCTACCACGACTCTCGACAAGAGAGGCAGGGTGCTGCGAAGGTGTCATCACGGCGGTGGAAGTGCAGGACGCGATGGCAGAATGCTCGAGGGACAAATCACCGGGTTTGGATGGTCTACCCTACAAGCTTTACAATTGTATGCCAGACTTGTTTGGAGATGTCTTAGCAGCGGTGTATTGCAACTGGCAGCAAAATGGGAGCATTCCTGGTTTTGTGAGCCGAGGAGCCGTAACACTGCTGAAGAAAGATCTAAACAAGGGAAATGTAATAGATAACTTTAGGCCCATCACTCTGCTTAATGCAGACTTGAAAATTTTGGCCAAGGTGCTAGTCAAGAGGTTGGCGCTTGTCATCAAGAAACTGGTCGACAAGGCGCAAACATGCGCCATGCCGGGCCGGACCATCCATGACAACCTCCACCTGATGCGCTACATCATAGACAGGGTAGTTAACGAACCTGGCATGAGTGGGGCGCTGATCAATTTGGATCAGTCGAAAGCTTTCGATAGGGTGGACCATCGATACTTAGAGGCAGTCCTCAGAGTGGCTGGCTTCGGTCCCGTCTTCCGCGGCTGGATAGCCGCTTTGTACAGAGGCATCCGTTCGGTAATTCGTGTAAATGGACATCTATCGAGACCTTTCGACATCGCACGTTCAGTCCATCAGGGATGCCCCCTCTCGTCGCTTCTATACGTATTGACTCTTGAGCCATTATTGCAGAAGCTGGCAACTTTGAGGGGCATCCAGCGAGAACTTGGATGCGGGACGAGCGTGTCTGCATACGCGGACGATGTCACCGTCATAGTGTCTAGCCACGAGCACATCGAGCAGGTCGGTGAGACACTGAAAAACTACGAAGCGGTGACAGGAGCGAAAATCAACCGGGAAAAGTCAGTGGGCTTGCGACTAGGCACCTGGAGAAGCAAGCCCATGCCGTCCACCATCGCCTCCGTCGTGGGATGCTGGACCGACGGCCCGGTCGAGTTGCTCAGGGTCTGGTTCGGTCCGGACCTCCAAGTGGAGAAGAACTGGAACGAGATAACGAGTAGGGTGGTCACTCTCGCCCGGCAATGGGCCAAGAGGAAACTGTCCCTAAAAGGTCGGGCAGAGGTGGCGAACACGTACATCGCATCCGTCATCTACTACCGCCTGACCGTCGTGCCTTGTCCCGACCCTACCGTCACCAAACTAGAACGCATTCTCTTTCGCTTCTTGTGGAAAGGATGCGTCCCGATGGTCAGGCGATCCATTTGCTGTCAACACCCGTTAAAAGGAGGACTGGGCATGCCGTGGTTGATGATGCGCAGACATGCGCTGAGACTGCGACATCTCAGGCTCTTCGTAGACGACGGTGAACAGGTGTGGTCGCCGTTTGTGAGGCACGCTTTCCCACAGCTCGTCTCCATGACCGAACTGCAGTCGTGGATCAAAAAGAGGCCGAAGAAGGGTGAATGGCACCGCGAGTGTCGCGTTGCTCTCAAGCAACTCTGCTGTCCCGGGTCGACCTTGAGTGACTTCAACACAACCAAAGCATTCTATAGGGGATTAGTGGAGGGGAGGTACGACGACGAGCTCGGGGCGAACCTGGACGTCGACGAGGAGTACCTGACCCACCTGTTCAGGACGACTTTCGGGCCAGGGCCCATGGACAACTTCCAGAGATCCCTGGCCTGGCAGTGCTACCGAGAAGTGCTACCCGTTCGGGATAAGCTCTACAGACACGGCTCGAGAAACACGGGGCCGATCTGCCCGAGATGCGGTCAGAGCGACGAAACCGTTCTGCACGCACACGTGCAGTGTCCAACAATTTCCGACCTGTGTGCTTATGTCGAACAACTGCTGTCATGTGTGGGATGAGTCGGTTTATCAGCTGAGTCTATCGTCAATATTGTCATGCCTCCTTCCTTCAAACGGGAAGGAAGAGCTATTTTCATCATCCTTGTGACTATGGCGAAAGAATGTATCTGGTGGACGCGTCTGAAAGGATTGGAGACAAACACTTTCCTCTCTGGTCAATCTCTCATCAACTTCTTCAAGTACCACTTGAAAAGGAAAGTGAGAGTAGAGAGGCAAGTTTTGTCTAGCGAATGTTTTAAAAAAAGATGGGTGAATGTAGCAAGGATGGCACATATGAATGACGAAGCCACCTTGAGCATAATCCTATGAACCCAGAAATTGAAAACAGAGGGTTACCCACTTGCAAACAAATGTGGTAACATATAACAATATTGAGCAAGGTTACCGTGGTCTTTTCGTTGGCTTTTCTTCCCATGGATAAACCTTACTTGCTTTCCCCTTTACACCATACGTCATAACACTGTGATACACGATCCCTATTGATCGTTTGTTTTTCTTCTTCCCCTTTTTTCCTCTTTTTTCTTATTTTCTCATTTTTCTTTTCTTTCGTTCCTTTTCCCTTTTTCTTTTCCTTTTTTTCTTTTTTTTTTTGTTCTTTTTTCCCTTTTACGATCCCTTTTGATCGAAAACCTACGCCACCTTTTATTTATTTTATTTTCTCCCCCAAAAGAAAAGCTCTACCTTGTAACTTGTCCCATCTGTGTGCAGCCCTGTGTGGCCAATAAAGAAACTTATCTATCTATCTATTTGTCTTTCTTTCTCTCTCCCTCACTCTCTCTATAGATAAGTCGATTACATCGACCCGAATGTGTAACTAGTACTTATTTCATCGACCCCGTAAGGCCTGAAACTTTGGAGGATAGGACTAATCGAACCCAACGCTTGACAGTACCGTAAATCCTCGAGTATAGTCCGCCCTTGAGTATAATACGCAGGGGATTTTTAGGGGGCTGTACCTCTGAAAAACCTAAATCTTGTGTATAATACGCACCCCTTCTCTAACTAATAATAGTAATAACGTTTAATAAATGTTGCTTAAAGCAAATTATGGATGATCCTTTTATGACTTCATTGCTTTCAGGCTTAGCTTAAGGTATTTTCGCACCCGACATCACAAAATGCGTCTGAATAAACATTGCCGGTCAGCAAATAGAGACTCGAACATTGCTTAGAAATTATTTTTCATTTTTAACCTCGTATATAGTACGCACTAGGGATTTTGACCTTTAAAATTTTGGGGAAAAAAATGCGGATTATACTCGAGGATTTACGGTACTTATTCTATTGACCCTGAGAAAATGAACAACCGAGTCAACTTCGGTGGAATATATGAGCGCAGAACCTAAAAATCTTTATATATAAAAGAGAGGTTGTGTGTCTGTGTCCTACGATTTAGATTCCTAACTACTCCCACATTTTGCGGTGCAGTTTAACCAAAACCGGGTATCTTATAGTCATGATTCATATCGAGCCCTTCTGGGTATTAGCGCGCGTCTACGATGAGTCTACGATTAAAAAAAAATTTACCATAATTTTTTTCCATTTTAATGCATTTTTTCGCTATTATATAAAGGGAAGTAACTCTCTAAAAATGTCTACGATGAGTCAACGATTTAAAAAAAAATTTACCATAATTTTTTTTTTTCCATTTTCAATGCATTTTTTTGCTATTTTTTGGCTATAACTCTCTAAAAATGCTTATATAGTTATTTCCCTTACAAACCCGAGCAACGCCGGGCGATACTGCTAGTTAGTAATAAATAAATAAATAAATAAATAAAACTAAATTAAAGGCCCTTGGTGATGTCAGCTGCCAAATTCAGCGTCATTAACAACGTGTATGGCAAGGAAATGGATGGGAGGTAACTTTCAGAAACACTTCAACTAAAGAGTTCTTGGACGAGGAATATTTGGTCGGTAAAGAGGACGATGGCATCGTTTCTGTTTGCACTTGAGGCACATGTTATCTGTAAAGGAACAGCAAAAATATCTCATCGATGGCTTCACAAGTTCGGTCCCAGATACTTACAGTCTGGTCGTCTTTTCTCGACCACAACTAGATTAGTACGTGTTTTCCTTCTTTCTTTTCTTTCGGTAGGGAACCCAACCCATGGGTTCCCTACCGATTTCTTGCGCTCTTTCAGTTTCGTTCTCAAAAGAGAGAGAGAGAGAGAGGTCGTATAAACTGACCACTTGCAGCTGCATTCATAACACACACACCTCCGTTAGCAATGTATGTATATATATATATATATATATACATACACATACATACATAAACTTTAGCTTGATAGAGACAATATAAAGCCAAGATGAACACAAATGCCCCACGGTCACTGTCAATACTATTCTTGTAAACAAATTAATAGAGTCTGAGGGGTCGATTAATTTAGCCCCACGAGGGCTCGTCCATGGGGTTAAGCCCTTTATTGATGCGAAATCATTGGTTAAGTCTACGTCAGGCTATAAGCCTGACATAGACCTAACTGCACATAAATACATTACTGCTTTATGCTTTACAATGTGGTTCTTTCCCCCGGATATATGATACAATCACACACACGCACAGGTAAAGCTGTTGAATATGTACCTATGCAACGATGTCCACTACAACCCGAAAGGACCACAGACAAACTACATGTTGGACTCGTTGAATGTTTTACTAAAATTCTAAACTCGGGGGTTTTTCGTGTTTATAAAATACACAACAAAAATTGTAATTAACTTGGTTTAATTAATCGTAGCAGTCATTTATGTAAAATGATTTATTTGTGAATTGAGTAACGAAAGTAGTTTGTCACGTCGATGTAGTTTCCATTGTATTGTTTTGTGCTGGAGGTCGTTGTTTACTTTTTAAGATACGGCATCTTTACCCATATTTATATATATATATATAGTCTAGCAATTGAGGTCATAGGTCAACAGGTCTTGGGGTCTGACGCTACGCTATAAAGTTAAACCCTTTATAGACGGGAAACCCAGGGTAACCCCATAAACCGGCCTTCGTCAGGAAAACATTTAGACTGCTCTGCTTCTCAGAGTGTGTTTCTTCTCCGGATTTATGTCTTTATAAAAACGACCTATATATATATATATATATATATATATATATATATATATATTATATATATATATATATATATATATATATATATGGCCATATCTATAAGTGTGTGTGTGTATGCGAAGTGACCTTTATTGTGGTGCGAAATTGAAAGGGCACCGATCTTTATCTGTGCCTGTTTACCCGTCTGTCTATGCCTAACATTTCCCTTCATCAAAGTACTTAGAAACCACTGTTATATATATGTGTGTGTGTCTCTCTCTGTTGTTTCTGCTAAATATGAATAAAAAATAGCCTATGTATATATATACTCGTGTTTTGAGTTCTACTTTTCATGCTTGCATCGCCAAACCTCAGTGTATGTGTGTCTGTATGCATGCAATTGAGACAAGATAGAGAAATGAACGGATGGACAGAAAAAAAAAGGAGAAAACCCGAAGTAGTAGATCGATTCAATGTTCGATCTATAAGATAAATATATCATCGAGTGATTGATAAATAAACAAATACACTAGGCGATAGACAGGCATATAAGGATGCTTTCTATGTCAGGAGTTGACCAGCAAAGACACTGTCTTATAACAATGATTCATACATTACTCAAGCCTGTCTCTACTAAAGCCTGTCTGGCTACCTTAAAAATGAAGAATTACAAAGAAAAAGAAAGGTACATGAGAATAAACCATATCAATGTTGTTCTATGTGAATTTTATAAACGTGGGCAATTCTGGGGGTCAGTTAATTTCCAACCAAATTCTTTGGTATTAGTTTGTTTAGCGATCTTTTTAAAGCTGTACTTGTTTTACTTCGGGGATTTTTTTGGGTTGTGACCGACTTTCACTATCATTTTAGTATTATCCAAGGTGACGGAGCTGGCAGAATCGTTGGAGCGTCGGACAAAACGTTTTGCGGCTCTTTACGTTCTGAGTTCAAATTCTCATCCTCTCAGAGTTGGTAAAATAAATAACAGTTCAGCACTGGAGTCAATGATATCGACTTACCCCTTCCCTTTTCCCCAAAATTTCGGGGCTTGTGCCTATAACGAAGTGTTTCTTAATCATTTTTTGTTTTCCTTTTTTAACTTTAATTTTTTCCGCCCGTCAGCCCCCACCAATTTTCTCCCAAATTTGTTTACTTTAATTTTTTTTTGTTTGCCAAAACCCCCCGTTTTCGGATACGGATGTTCCGGAAAATTGCCAAAAATAGGTATTGTTAAATCCCCCACTTCCCTCAAATTCTTCATTTTTTTACCTTTTTCCCCAACCCTAACCCTAAAACTCTAACCCTAACCCTAAAATCCTACAAAAAAATATCTTACAATTGAATCGCGCTCTTCGTCTTGACTGTTTACCTTTGGGAAGAGTTACGTCAATCCTTTAAAAAATATTATTATTATTATTATTATTGAGTGAGAGTGCATGCCATCAAAGTGACACTGGGGTAAAATATACGAAGCCCAGTATACCCATCATGACTACCCGTCTGATAGGGGTACACCAGGCACATGCATCACAACCATATGTGCGCGACATGATGATCTCATTTCAAGATAAACAGCGCATGATCTTGCAGGTGGGGCCCAGTTAGAATTTTCTTCTGGTCGAGTAACCTATCCTGCTCAAAAGGTCCCTGAGTAAGGGTTGTTTAAGGAGGTTGAACAAAACACCCATGTTTCCAGAGGTGAATTATCCACACCCCCAAAGAATCCTTCTCAGCGCATGGCTATGATGCTCCCCCACTACTTCTGCTCGTGATCAGAGATGCACATATCATCAGCCACCAAGGGACATGCTCAACTGGTTAAGGTCAAACAACTGACAAGCAAATCAGTGGTATTGAGCAGAATATTTGCTGTAGCCCATCTTTTATACCAAGACAAAACAAGGTACATGATAACACTTCCAATCAGTTAAGATCAGAAGCCATGAGAACCACTGCCTGGTACTGCATCAGGGCATTTATTATTATTATTATTATTATTACTATTACTATTATTATTATTATTATTATTATTATTATTATTAGGCAGCAAGCTGGCTGAGTCATTAGAGCATCGGACAAGATACTTTGTGGCATTCATTCTGATTCTTTATGTTCTGAGTTCAAATTCCATTGAGGTCACTTTTACTTTCCGTCCTTTCAGGATCAATGAAATAAAGTATCAATCAAGCTCAAAGATTGATGGTATTGATTAAACCCCTCCCCTCAAAATCTGCTCGCTTTATTACCTAAATTAGAAACAGTGTTATCTTTTTCTTTTGAGTGCAAATACAACTTGATGTATTGCACTTATCACAAGGTACAGAATGTTTTGTATTTTTTTTTAGGTAAAAAATTATAGAATTAATTCATTTTTGCCTTTTTTTGAGAAAATTAGACATGTATGTCTATGTGTGTTTTTGTTTTTGTGCTGTGTTTGTCTTACCCCACCACCACTTGACAACAAGTGTGGCCTGTTTAGCCCCTGTAACTTAGCAGTTAAGCAAAATAAAAAAAGCTGCATGGTGACCCCACCAGTGCTGGTGCTATGAAAAAGAAGGTACCAAATACCTGGTGTAAAAGAGTTGGCATTTGGAAGGGCATCCAGACATAGAAACCATGCCAAGGCAGCCTAATGTAGTCCAGGGACCCACTGGATTCTGTCAAACAGTCCAACACATGCCAGCATGGAAGATGGATATTAAACGGTGATGGTGATGACAATGACAATATATTATTTATACTCATCTATTTTTCTCTCTACTCCTCAGGGTAAAAGTTTAATCCTTGGTGTTTATGAAGCTTCAGCTAAAGACAGCCCCCTTGTTCTCTCCCAAGCTGCAAAATATTTCGATGAGAAATATTCTGGAAAATTATCACAACAAATAAAACTGTAAGTCATTAATGATATTTATTGTTCTAACGAGTCTATTATTTTTGAGTTTAAAAAGATAAAAAAGTAACCAGCAATTCTAATAATTTTCAAAAGTTTCTTAAGAATAAGTGGCACTTAAGTCTGGTTGAAAAGCCCTAATAAAGCTAGTTGTAGAATAGATTAACCCTTTAGTATTTAAACCGGACATGTCCGGCCAAAATAGCTCATCTGTTTTATGTCCAAACTGACCAGATCAAGGCTCTCACACCTACCCTACAATGTTATTCTACATTAAATAATTACACCATCAAGATCTTGAAGATATGAGATAATGCATGATTAATTCAAATCAATGGGAATCAATAGGCATTATGTTTGATTGAATAATCTGAACGCTAAAGGGTTAAATGGAGAGGAGTTCAAAGTCTGCGAGACAACTGCTCAATCTGGAGAAGGTAGTATCCTCCAGTTTGCCAAAAGAAGTTTGATCTGGAATTCTGTAGTGTGGTGCAATTCCTAGATCGAAAAGGAATATGTGATCTTTCAGCTATGCATAAGTTGCATTTCTTAGCTCCGTCAGCATATGATATGGATTTCCCAACAGTTCTAATGTGGTGTGAAGTTAGTCTTCAAACCCCATATGTGGCTAACTGACTTGGTGGTTTTACTTGTTGGTGTGTTTGAAAGGAGACAGGTGGTTTGTATGACATCTTTTGAAGTCACCTTCACATAACCCAATGTAATTCTTTTCAGGATAACCTAATCGAAAATAATTATTCAGTAATATATAACTCATAAGCGGCGAGCTGGCAGAAGCGTTAGCGCGCTGGGCGAAATGCTTAGCGGTATTTCATCTGTCGTTACGTTCTGAGTTCAAATTCCGCCGAGGTCGACTGCCTTTCATCCCTTCGGGGTCGATAAATTAAGTACCAGTTACGCACTGGGGTTGATGTAATCAACTTAATCCCTTTGTCTGTCCTTGTTTGTCCCCACTGTGTTTAGCCCCTTGTGGGCAGTAAAGAAATATATATAACTCATAAGCCTTTTAAGTCTTGTGATATCATATGCACGAGTACTATTATCGTATCTGCTATGGGATACTTTTCTTTATTATATCTATCTTTTAGGTTTGGGAAATCTTTTAAGAAAGGAAAAAGCCATTTACTGTTTGGTCTTTGTGAGGAGTTCCCCTTGTTAGCTGTTGCAAATCTTGGTAAGGAAGACCAAGGATTTAATGAACTGGAAGGCCGACATGAAGGTCACGAAAGTGTTAGAACTGCTGTGGCAAGTAAGTTATCTCCCTTGCTTTCTTGTTGCTACCTGGATTGTCCAGTTAATTAAGCATTCTCTCCATATAATTAAAAATTAAATATTGTTGCTAATTCATTAATTTCTTCAACTAAATTTCAGAGAGTGTTCTACAGTTACGTGATGCAGGAGAAGACTTGGTGTCTATTGACCCTTGTGGCGACCCCATGGGTAAGTGATCGAGTGTTTTTTTTTTCTCTATAACTTTTTTAGGTACAGGCACGGCTGCGTGGCTAAGAAGCTTGATTCCTAACTACGTGACCTTGGGTTCAATCCCACTGCACGGCACCTTTGGCAAGTATCTATTACTACAAAGCTCCGACTGTAAAACAAAGCTGGAGCTGTTCAAGACATTCGTCCGATCAGTGTTATTCTGTGGATGTGAAAACTGGAAGGTGACGAAAACGGAAGGAAAAACAAGGGGCAGCTGCCAACTCACCATGCTTTAAGGAGAATACTTGATATCAAGTTCCTGCATCGTCATCGTTGTCACTGCCACTGCCGCCGCCGTCGTCGTCGTCGCCCAGCTGTAGAAACCTTGCCAAATCGGATTGGAACCTGGTGCACCCCTTGACTTACCAGTTTTCAGTCAAACCGTCCAACCCGTGCCAGCTTGGAAAGCGAACATTTAATGATGATGATCATAATATATATATATCATCATCATCATCATTATCGTTTAACGTCCGTTTTCCATGCTGGCATGGGTTGGACGATTCAACTGGGGGTCTGGGAAGCCAGAAGGCTGCACCAGGCTCCAGTCTGATCTGGCAATGTTTCTATGGCTGGATGCCCTTCCTAATGCCAACCACTCCGTGAGTGTAGTGGGTGCTTTTTACGTGTCACCGGCACAGGTGCCAGACGAAGCTGGCAAACGGCCACAATCGGATGGTGCTTTTTACGTGCCACCGGCACAGAGGCCAGTCGGGGCGGCGCTGGCAACGGCCATGTTCGGATGGTTCTCTTACGTGCCACCGGCACGGAGGCCAGTCGGGGCAGTGCTGGCAATGGCCACGTTCAGATGGTTCTCTTACGTGCCACCGGCAATGGTATCACAGCTACAATTTCCATTGCTGTTGATCGATTTCGATTTTGAACCTGAGGTAGGCTCAAGTGTGGTTGTGTCGTCCAGAAGTTTGCTTCTCAACCTCATGGTTTCACTTTCAGTCCTACTGTATGGCATCATAGGCAAGTGTTTTCTGATATAGCCCCAGGCCAACTAAAGCTGTGTGAATGGATTAGGTAGACAAAAACTGAAGGAACCCCAATGTGTATGTATTTAGTGTATGTTATGTATGTATGTACGTTTGTGGGCACGGGTATGTGTATGCCTTTGTCTTGACACTATGTGATAGTTGTAAATGAGTGTCACTGTCACGCAAGCGGTGTCATTCGCTTCCAATATTCAGTAGAAACATGTCTAGCAATGGGGGAAATTTTACCTTTGTTTGGAAACAGGTGAGGGTTGGTGACAGGAAGGGCATCCAGCCATAGAAAAATATCTTACTCTGCATAGAGAAGCAGACATAAAGAAGAAGAAGATGATGATGACGACTATGCAGTAGCAGTAGCAGCATTTGTATTCCACTCTATCTCTCTCTCTCGTTTATTTCTAATTTTTGCAGCTGCGGCAGAAGGAGCATCTCTCTCGTTACACAGTTACGATGAATTAAAGCCTAAGTCCAAACGAAAACCAAAGGTGGAACTAGCGTGCTACACCGACCATCTGGAAGCATCTGAAAAGTGAGATATTTAAGAGTTTATTCACTGTCTAATGTCTCTCTGTAACTCTCTTACTCTCCCTTTTACTCTTTTTGCCGAACCGCTAAGTGACGGGGACATAAACACACCAGCATCGGTTGTCAAGCAATGCTAGGGTGACAAATACAGACACACAAACACACACACACACACAGACATATATATATATATATATACATATATACATATATACGACGGGCTTCTTTCAGTTTCCGTCTACCAAATCCACTCACAAGGCATTGGTCGGCCCGGAGCTATAGCAGAAGACACTTGCCCAAGATGCCACGCAGTGGGACTGAACCCGGAACCATGTGGTTGGTTAGCAAACTACTTACCACACAGCCACTCCTGCGCCTGTATAATTGTTAAACATAGGATCCTTATTTATTTCGGAATGGAACCAAACAACGATACTGCTAGAAACCCAATGTCTGTGACTTATTCCTTCATTGATTTAGTCATGCATGTTACATAATAGCATCAGAAATTGTGAAGTTATTGAATAAAATAAACATACATATATAGTTTCTGATGGCCATTTCTTCTGCATTTATTCCAGAACTTCCTTTATAGACCAATGGCACATAGGTGAAGTCTATGCTGATGCCCAAAACTTTGCCAGACTACTCACAGAAATGCCGGCAAATATACTAACTCCTACAAAATTTTCTGAAATGGTTATTGATAAACTTTCAAGTTATTGTCAAATTGTAGCCCGGTAAGTGATTCCCTTGTGTATATATTTTAATACTCCCTGAGACTTGGGTTCTCTTGCAACACTGGGTTGGTCATGCTTTGTTGAATATCAACAACCATTTAGCAAGAAAATGCTTTCAAAACCTAGAAAGGAAACCCAACCTTTGAAATGCAAGTTCAGCCGTGTTTAATTGTGTTATTGAATGTTTGGTTATTATGGAAGGTCACCAGAGATTGCGAGGTTAGCATTGGTGAAAGTTTTTGAAGTTTTAATCTTTTGTCTTTCTATCTTTTACTTGTTTCAGTCATTTGACTGTGGCCATGCTGGGGCACCACCTTGATGGCTTTTAATAGAACAAATCAACCCCAAGACTTATTTTTTTAAGACTAGTAATTAGTCTGTCAGATTCTTAGGCCAAAATGCTAGTTATGGGGACATGATCACCCCAAAACTGGTTGTCAAGCAGTGGGGGGAGTCACAGTTACAAAGACACACACAGATATATATATATCGTAACATATAATTGCCTACGAAGTGTGGCATCCTGTACAGGACAGTGCTACTGATGGTTATGGCCCCAGGAAGACATCTCCACCAGCTGGCTAATGACACACAGTCCTATTAGTGTTTACGAGGGGAGGTCATCACTCCCAATTCTAGCCTTATGTGATACACACAGACTCGAGTTTCTGGATGCTTACCCATCCTCAGCATGTGTTTCATATATATATATATATATATATACATATATATATATATATACATATATTATAATAAATTAGAGACAAAACCACTATTATGCAAATCAAACAAAGAAAGACTTAATCCAATACATAAATTAATTTATATAATTTAGAAATTTAACAATTATTAATATCCACTACGATCGTTTCATGTCTTCTTTTCATCACATCTTTGAGTAGTAGACATTTTTGCCTGTAAGTTTGGATTTATTCCCTAATATTTATTATTATTATAATATATATATATATATATATATATATACATACAGGGTCACCCAATAGTAAATCAAAATTCCATAAATACTCTATGTAATACTGTATTTTCAAAAGTCTTCGTTTAAGCGTACTAAATTACCAGAAATAAATACAGCATAAATAATTCGCTGCAGTAGTTTTCGCTGGTTTGAGAATGTATTAATTCAAAATTAAAATCAAAATGAGAGTGAGAAATTGGATATTAATTTGATAACATCAATTTTAACACCAGTGGTCTAGCATATAAAAAAACTGAGATTCAGTGAATAGTATTTCATACAGTAATATAAAAGGGAATTTTTTAACCACTATGCGGAAACCCTTATGCTAGAAGAAGATCCGCTATGGTCTCAACCACTAAGAATTGTTCTCCAGAAAATTTAGCACACCAGAAACATAAGTGAGCAAGACAAATGAAAAATAACAAAAATATAGATTAATCACAAACAATTGTTTCACTATCAATAAATTACGTAATTTTACTTACATAATTTATCTGTAGATCATCAGTGTGATCCTCTTTGCAAGATATAATTTGTAGAACTTCATACCAGATATCAAAGAATACCCTCCATCAGGCATTTGCCATATCCTGAACGCCTTACTTCCCTGGGCATGGACACATTGAAACTCCGACGTCTGGCAGCTGACCTGGCAGACACCCATAAAATTATCAACCATCGCACAAACAATAACACTGAGCACCTCTTCAAACTCCACCCATCTAATACCCGTGGACATATTTACAAAGTAAGAAAACAGCACAGCTCCCATGACTTCAGGAAACATTTTTTCATGCTGAGAGTTGCTGAAGCATGGAACAAACTACCTGCATCAGTTGTTAGTTGTCGGAGCACTGCATCCTTCAAGACTTCCATGCTTCCTGAGATTCGCCAACACTACACTTGATTTTCTCCCCTCCATACACACACAAGCATGTTCACTTTCCAGACATTTCTACATTACTGCATGTACTTTATATGCACTTTCTGACAAGTTGTGGTGCACCTGAGCACTGTATACAATAATTTCATTATTATTATTAACACGAGAGAACAATTCTTAGTGGTTGAGACTTAGATATGGAAATATTTTATTCTCAAATACATAATAATAATTTCGTTTCTCTGTTTTTTTCATTGTTCAAAAAAAAGTTAGTTTTCTATGTTTTCATTTCTCATTGTGTTCAAAGTTTTTTTTGATGTCCTGTACCCATATATGCATGTATATATACATATATATGTAGGTATGTGCATATATGTATGTATATATATATGCATCATCATCATCATCATTTAGCGTCCACTTTCCATGCTAGCATGGGTTGGATGGTTCAACTGGGGTCTGGGAAGCTAGAAGGCTGCATCAGGCCCAGTCTGATCTGGCAGTGTTTCTACAGCTGGATGCCCTTCCTAACGCCAACCACTCCGTGAGTGTAGGGGGTGCTTTTTACGTGCCACCCGCACAGGTGCCAGACGGAGCTGGCAAACGGCCACAGATGGATGGTGCTTTTTACGTGCCTTTTTTTTATATTTATATATTATTCATATTATTATATATATATGTACATGGATTAATTCTGATTTTGCAGGGACCAAGCATGGGTTGAAGAGCAAAAAATGGGTGCATTTCTGTGTGTGAGCCAAGGCTCAGGTGAACCACTTAAATTCCTGGAGCTCAGTTACAACAACAGCTCAGACAAATCTGCTGCTCCTGTTGTGTTGGTTGGCAAAGGGATCACCTTCGACACGTAAGTCTCATTCGGGGTTGTCGTTATTAAGGAATTAATATTTCAAGCTTGAGGTCCTTTAGATGAAAGGTGGGTGGGAAAGTGCTATTGAGTGAGGTGCCACTAAGCATTTTGTCCAGTATGGTGACAATTCTGTCTCCTCCCCCCTCCCCCTCTCCCCCTCTTCTTCTTCTTCTTCTTCTTCATCATCATCATCATCATCATCATCGTCGTCGTCATCACTTACCATCCATTGTCCATGCTGGCATGGGTTGGCCGGTCTGACCAGGCTGGAAGGCTGCACCGGACACCAGTCTGATTTGGCATGGTTTTCTACGGCTGGATGTCCTTTTTAATGTCAACCACTCCAAGAATGTAATGGGTGCTTTTTACATGCCACTGGCACGGGTGCCATTTGCATGACACTGGAGTGCTTTTACGTGCCACTAGCATTGGTGCCAATTTGCGTGACACCAGTATCTGCCACAACAGTGGTTTCACTCGGCTTGATGGGCCGCCTTCTCAAGCACGACATAATGCCAAAGGTATCGGTCATTGCGTCTGTGAGGCCCAACACTTGAAAGGTGTTCTTTAATGGTTTCAAATTTTGGCACAAAGCCTGCAATTTTAGAGGTGGGGATGAGTCGATCACATCAACCTCAGTACACAGCTGGTACTTATCTTATTGATTCATGACCTTGGAGGAATTTGAACCCAGAATGTAAAGGTGGCTGAAATACTGCTAAGCATTTTGCTTGGCATGTTAATGATTCTGCCAGCCCATTGCTTTAATACATAAAGCACGATGGGCCACGATTGTGGTCATCAGGCACAGGTTGATAGGCCACAATTGTGGCCCAGATAGATGCATTTAACTTATGGGCGTTTGTTGGGGTCTAATGTCGCTCAAATGTTCTGATACCCACCAGAATGCAAGAGAACTAATAGTTCAACTTTTCAGATGATGTAAAGCTTTCCACCATTATATACTAAGAAGATATACTCTTTACTCTTTTACTTGTTTCAGTCATTTGACTGTAGCCATGCTGGAGCACTGCATTTAGTCGAGCAAATCAACCCCAGGACTTATTCTTTGTAAGCCTATTACTTATTCTGTCGGTCTCTTTTGCCGAACTGCTAAGTTACGGGGATAGAGCTGGTAGAAACGTTAGCACGCCGGGTGAAATGCGTAGCCGTATTTTGTCTACTGCTACGTTCTGAGTTCAAATTCTGCCGAGGTCGACTTTGCCTTTCATCCTTTCGGGGTCGATAAATTAAGTACCAGTTACGCACTGGGGTCGATGCAATCGACTTACTCAGTTTGTCTGTCCTTGTTTGTCCTCTCTGTGTTTAGCCCCTTGTGGGTAGTAAAGAAATAGGTATATATATCATATAAGTTCTTTGTTTTTATTTTTTATTATTAGTGGTGGAATTTCTTTAAAACCTGCAAATAATATGGACAAGATGAGAGGCGATATGGGTGGTGCAGCCTGTGTTGTTGGAGCAATTCTAGGCGTATGTAAACTTGGATTGCCGATCCATTTGAAAGGTAAGCATGGCAAGGATCTTTCCATTCAAAGTATCTTATGTTTGATGTCAATTGACGGGGCTGTATCATCCAGCCAAATGTCCTGTCCATGCAGGCATTAAACAGATGGGAGCCAAAACCCACCCCTAACGGACCCCGGGTCTAACTGGAAAAAAATCGGATGTTGAGCCCCCAATCTCAACTGTGCTCACTGTCCCTGTATACAAGGCTGCCATCAGCCTGATCAGTTGGGGAGGTATGTGTTGCAACTGCAGAATCTTCCAGAGTGCATCCCTGTCCCCTGTGTCAAATCCTTTGCAGTGGTTCACATAAGCTGCTACAGCCCCTGCCAAAAACTCTGCCTGTTTTTGATGAGTATTTGGATATCCAGGACCCTGTCAGTAGTTGTCTTCTCTGGCATGAACCCTGACTGCTCTATATTTGCAAATTTGGACCCTTAGGAGCCCTTAGGGGCTGCCTGAACTCCTCTGGTATCAGGATGCTTTGCAGGATTATAGGTTATCAATAATCAGATTTCATATCCATTCAATGATGATACTCAGAAACTGGGGCGCATCCTCTTACTCGAATGATTGATTTGGGAGTGTTGGCGCGGATGTTTGGTCGTGTTATTCTTTTATTATTTTACCCAATTCAATCATTTGACTGTGGCCAAGCTAGAGCATCGCCTTGAAGAGTTTTAGTAAAACAAAAGCAAATCGACCTCAGGACTTACTTTTTAAAGCCTAGTACTCATTCTAAGGTTATTTTTGTCAAACTGCTAAGTTACGGGGATGTAAACACACCAACACCGGTTGTCAGGTGGTGTTGGGGGAACAAATACAGATACAAAGTCACACACATATAGATATAAAAGAGTAAAGACCCCCTTCGGTCATGAATGACCATGGGATTGCACCTAGAAGGTTACCCTCCTAGACACAAGTCCGGGCAAGGTTGTTTATGGAAGACCAGCAGTCGCCCATGCATACCAGCCTCCCCTCTCCACGCCACCAGTGTTATCCAAGGGAAAGACAAAGGTCGATACAGCTTGGCACCCGTGACGTCGCAACTCATTTCTACAGCTGAGTGAACTGGAGCAACGTGAAATAAAGTGCCTTGCTCAAGAACACAACACACAGCCCGTCCGTGATTCGAGCTCACAACCTCACGATCGTAAGCTCGACGCTCTAACCACTGAGCCATGCGCCTTCACTATAGATATATACATATATATATGACGGGCTTCTTTCAGTTTCCGTCTACCAGATCCACTCACAAGGCTTTGGTCAGCCTGAGGCTATAGTAGAAGACACTTGTCCAAGGTGCCATACAGTGGGACTGAACCTGGAACCATGTGGTTGGGAAGCAAGCTTCTTATCGTTCAGCCGCGCTGGATTTTCGGAGTTGGATCCTGTGTATTGTGTTCTCTTTTCTGAGGATTCAGTTAGGACAACGCTTTGCTTTGGTTGACCCCATGCCTCATGGCAAATGAGGACGTATCTCATAGAGAAGGAAACTGATTAAGGAGACATGATCAGAGGTTTGCCTGTGACGACCCTGCAAGTACTGACAAATGGTGGATACAGCAATGCACTGCAAAGGCGCAAGGCCCCATTCCTGAACTGACCTGACCTGACTGATTTCTACCTTAAAAACAATATTGTCCATGGGCTTAAACAAAATAAATGTTTATTTATTTTCAGCCTTAATTCCATTGTGTGAAAACATGCCAGGCGGCAAAGCTGTTAAACCAGGTGATGTCGTTACTGCCATGAATGGTACGACTATCCAAGTAAGTTAATCCTTTCCGTTAAATTTCTAAAACGAAAAAAACAAAAATAATTATGTTTCTCTTTTCTTTCTTTTTTTTATTGTTTCAAGTCATTTGACTGTGGCCATACTGGGGCACCATTTTGAAGGGTCTTAAATCAAATAAATTAATACTTAATTTGTTTTAAAATTTGGTACTTATTTTATTGGTTTCAATTGTCAAACTCCTAAGTTACAGGGATGTAAACAAACCAACAGTGGTTGTTGAGCAGTGGTCGGGAATAAGTACACACCCACTCACAGACACACAGACACACACATAGTGGGCTTTCATATAGTTTCCTTCTATCACATTTGCTCACAAGGCATTGTTTGGCCCAAGGCTATAGTTGAAGAAGGTACCGCACTTGGGACTGTAACAGGATGAGAATTCAGGAACCCTGGAGGGGTTTCTGGTCTGATCCTGTCACATTCAATTCAAGTTGAAGAAACGGAGACAAAGTCAGGCTGTCTTTGATAACAGTAAGTGGTGGTTTATTCTGTGGTTTACAGGTAAAACATAGGCGCAGGAGTGGCTGTGTGGTAAGTAGCTTGCTAACCAACCACATGGTTCCGGGTTCAGTCCCACTGCGTGGCATCTTGGGCAAGTGTCTTCTGCTATAGCCCCGGGCCGACCAATGTCTTGTGAGTGGATTTGGTAGACGGAAACTGAAAGAAGCCTGTTGTATATATGTATATATATGTATGTGTGTGTGTCTGTGTTTGTCCCCCTAGCATTGCTTGACAACCGATGCTGGTGTGTTTACGTTCCCGTCACTTAGCGGTTCGGCAAAAGAGACCGATAGAATAAGTACTGGGCTTACAAAGAATAAGTCCCGGGGTCGATTTTCTCGACTAAAGGCGGTGCTCCAGCATGGCCGCAGTTAAATGACTGAAACAAGTAAAAGAGAAAGAGAAAGAGAATATGTATTTCTTGTGGGGAAACCAGCAGCCGAATCCACAGGACTGGTTACAATGTTCTCTCGTGCGAGTCAAGATGATTCGGTGTTCGTTCCCGCTTCATTGGGGGTGAGGTTCTCTGTGCGTAGGGTTGTTCTCTGAGAGAAAGTGAAGCCACGTCCGACCGCTAGTGCTGCTCTGCCCGAAAGGACCGATTCAGTGGTCATGCTTTCAGGTTGCAGTTCCTGCGCATGCGCATGAGGAAACTTCTGGTGGCCAACCGGAAGTAATCGAATTCTGCGCATGTGCGCTGAAACTTACACAGTAGCGTCACCACAGGACTGAACCGAAAACCACATTAGTGGCAAAGTGAGGTGCTTAACCACACAGCCATACATGTGCCTACATGTGCCTACATGTGTATATTACTTTTTCTCTTTCATTTTGTTTTCAATACTTTAATACCTATTTCTTTTTCTACCCACAAGGGGCTAAACACAGAGAGGACAAACAAAATCAGACAAACGGATTAAGTTGATTATATCAACCCCAGTGCGTAACTGGTACTTATTTAACCGACCCCAAAAGGATGAAAGGCAAAGTCGACCTCAGCGGAATTTGAACTCAGAACGTAACGGCAGACGAAATACCGCTAAGCATTTTGCCTGGCGTGCCATAACGCTTCTGCCAGTTCGCCGCCTTTCAATACTGTGCACTCATTTATTTACATCATCATCATCATCATTTAGCGACCGCTTTCCATGCTGGCATGGGTTGGACGGTTCAACTGGGGTCTGTGAAGCCAGAAGGCTGCACCAGGCCCAGTCTGATCTGGCAGTGTTTCTACGGCTGGATGCCCTTCCTAACGCCAACCACTCCGTGAGTGTAGTGGGTGCTTTTTACGTGCCACCTGCACAGGTGCCAGACGGAGCTGGCAAGCGGCCACGGATGGATGGTGCTTTTTACGTGCCACCAGCACGGGGGCCAGGCGAGGCTGGCAACGGCCACGGATGGATGGTGCTTTTTATGTGCCACCGGCATGACAGAAAATTACTGGAGAGAGAGCTTTCACCTAATTCTTCCAGATCATTCTATTAAAACTGTATTGAAACCATCATGACGTATATTTGCCATTTAAATATGGCTAACCCCTAAGGGTGGATACTACTGTAGTTTATAGCCCTAGGAGGACACCTCCTCCAGCTGGCTTTAGACACACTTTCTGTGCCCTATCAGTATTTGCAAAGGGAAGCCATCCTTCCCGTCTTCAACTTATGATACACACGGACTTGAGTTTCTGAGTATTGACCTGTCATCGGCGTGTGACAATCACAGTTGTCGATGAAAAGTACGTTCCCTTTGCAAATACATATCCCTTTTCCAGTATCGTAAAGACACTGATATCAAAAAGGTACCATTGTGGAGAATTTTTTTTTTTTTTTGCCACAGTGACTGGTTGCACGCAACAAGGTTTAACGGAACCATGCTTGCAACATTACCACAGGTGATGGCAAAGCTAAGGCGTTGAGAAAGCCAAGTGCTCTCACAGGCATCACCTGACACCAGGCGCGAACTGGGTCTAAAAATATTGGTTGTCAGGAGACTAAGGGAGCCCACCTGCAACTACGATGCTATCATTTAATTTTTTTTTTGTTAAAAGTATTCTTTTTAACTGTCTACAAACACAACCAGGCTGAAATAATTAATGCATTCTTCCAGTTGTGAATAAAAAACTCAGTTAGGACGACGCTTTGCTTTGGTCGACCCCATGCCTCATGGCAAACGAGGACGTGTCTCGTAGAGATGTGGTTGGGAAGCCAACTTCTTACTACACAGCCAGATCTGTGGGGTCACTCCAAAAAGCTCTATCTGCGACGATTTCATCTCAATCGAAGGAGAGGGGCTTTCTCCGTCCGGGTTGCGGATCCGTGGAATAAGCTGCCGGACGAGATAGTGAAGATGCCGACGACCGCTCGGTTCAAAGTCTCTCTTGACCAGAAATGGCCTGAACTCTTTGCATGAACACCCTCCCTGTACATAACTCCATGCCTCCCCCACTACATGGCCTTACTTTTTGCTTTTTGAGCCCAAAAAATTAACTTGACTTAACTTAAGATCTAATTTAATGTTATTTCTTCATCCCTAGGTCGACAACACTGATGCTGAAGGGAGGCTGATCTTAGCCGATGCTCTTTGCTATGCAGAAACACTTAATCCAAAATTGATCCTAGACATGGCAACATTAACAGGTAAGGTTGAAATTTTATTTAATTACTCTCTTCCCTAATTTTCATTTAATTATATCACAAATTCCAATTCAATGTTGTTGACTTTCCCTTATAACTTTGACTTTCATCTTTCAGGGTGGTGGTGGGTGTCGTTGATAAAAATAAAGTACCAGTTATGTACTGGGGTCAGTGGAAAGGTGGAAAATTGGCAGAATCATTAGAAATGTCATAAAAAAATTACTTTGAGTTCAAACTCTGCTGAGGTCAACTTTCTCTTTCATGCTTCCAAGTTGGATACTGTACCAGTCAAATATTGGGGGTCACCGTTCTTACCTTTTGCTCTTTTTGGGTCGATAAAATAAGTACCACCTAAGCAATGGGATCAATGTAATAGACTTACCCCTCCCCCAAGTTTCTGGCCTTGTGCCAAAATTTGAAATCATTATTGTTGTTGTTGCTGTTGTTACTAAGGTCGCGAGCTGGCAGAATTGTTAGCATGTCAGGTGAATTGCTTAGCAGTATTTCATTTGTCACTACGTTCTGAGTTCAAATTCTGCCGAGGTCGACTTTGCCTTTCATCCTTACACGGTCGATAAATCAAGTACCAGAGAAACAGTGGGGGGGGGGTCGATGTAATCGACTAGTCCCCTCCCCACAAATTTGAGGTCTTTTGCCTTCAGTAGAAAGGATTATTATTGTTATTATTATTGTTACTAAGGTGACAAGCTGGCAGAATCACTAGCACACCAAGTGAAAATCTATCGACGACAAACTTTGTCTTTCATCCGTTCAGAGTCAATAAATTAAGTACCAGTGAAATACTGGGGTCGATGTAATTGACTCATCCCTTCCCCCAATGTTGCTACCCTTGTGGCAAAATTTGAAACCATTATTATTATTATTATTATTGTTATTATTATTATTATTATTACGTTCTGAGTTCAAATTCCGCCGAGGTTGACTTTGCCTTTCATCCTTTCGGGGTCAATTAAATAAGTACCAGTTACGCATGGGGTTGATATAATCAACTTAATCCATTTGTCCTCGTTTCTCCCCTCTGTGTTTAGCCCCTTGTGGGTAGTAAAGAAATAAATTATTATTATTATTATTATTATTATTATTACAATCATTATTATTGTTGTTGTTGTTGTTATTGTTTAGGTGCTATCACCATTGCTCTAGGGTCAGGAGCATCTGGCACTTATACCAATTCCCCTGCACTTTGGGACCTCTTGTACAAGGTATGTCTTCTTCCTGTTAAAAAAGTTTTCTTTCAATAATGTTCACCACTCTTTTTTTTCAGTTGTCTTTTATTGTAAGTTCTTCATCTCACATTGGTTTTTGCAGGCTGGCAGCAAAACAGGAGACCGTTTATGGCGTCTGCCTCTCTTCCGGCACTACACTGACCAAATCACTCACAGCCAACTGGCGGCTCTCAACAACATTGGTAAATATATCAGAGCAGGAGGTTCTTGCGTGGCAGCTGCGTTTTTGAGGGTGAGCTGAACTTAGATTCTAATTTCATTAAACTAAAATAGTCTGGATAATTTTATTGATTGAGTGTGAAAATATATCAATAGAATTACAATATGATTGTCATCGTCATCATCAGTTAACGTTTGCTTTCCATGCTGGCATGGGTTGGATGGTTTGACAGCAGCTGGCAAGCCAGAAGACTGCACCAAGCCCCACTGTCTGTTTTTGACATGGTTTTTACGACTGGATACTCTTCCTAATGCCAACCGCTTTACAGAGGGTACTGGGTGCTTTTTATGTGGCATCGTCACCAGAGCTGGTTTGTGAGAATTAAAGTTATTGAAAACGATGATTTGAGGGAGGGTTGAAAGGAGATATATTTCCTAAATGCAGCAGAAACATGTTGAAGAGGGACCATTGTTTTAACCCCTTAGCATTCAGATTACTTATTTATTCATGTTATTTTGAATTAATCATGCCTTATCTTGTAGTTAAGACATTTCAACGATGTGGCTGTTTATTTTGACCATTTTGAACATAAAGCAGGCGGAATATTTGAGCTGGATTTGGCTGGATTTAAATGCTAAAGGGCTAAAAAGTTAGGAGGGTGGTAGAAGGATTAAATGTGGTTGGTGGAGTGGGGAGGAATACTTTAAATCCGAGTAAATCCTATAGAACATCCAGCAGACATTGAAGACCAGCACAGCCCTTAGGCTATTCGGATCCTGTTTAACGGTCCAACTCACACCAGCAGGGAATATGGACATTAACCCTTTCGTCACCATATTTATTTTGAGATGCTCTGTGTTTCTTTCAATTAATTTTAAACATAAAAAAGAATTTAGTAAAATAACTTCATTATCATTAAGCTAGTGTTAGGAACATAAATTGTGACTAAGGTTTGGTGGAAGATTTTAATTCAAAACTTATGAAAACAAGACATTTGTACTCAGAGCCAGAGCTGGTTTCAGCCAGGTTGGTATCAAAAGGGTTAAGAATTGTTTCTCTATTATATATTTTAACCCTTTTGTTACCATATTGCTGTTGAGATGCTCTGTGCTTCTTACAATTAATTTTAAATATAACAAAGAATTTAGTAAAATAACTTCGTTATCATTAAGCTAGTGTTAGGAACATAAATTGTGACTAAGGTTTGGTGGAAGATTTTAATTCAATACTTATAAAACAAGACATTTGTACTACAGAGCCAGAGGCGGTTTTGGCCGGGTTGGTATCAAAAGGGTTAAAGTATGATGGTGATGATGATATCGCATATTGTGCTTTGCTGCTGTTTCTTTGAGTGACTCTGGCTGCAGTCACTCTTCCTTGTGAATATAAAGATTTCATTTTTGTTCTTTCTTTTTGTTTTGCAGGAATTTATCCAATCCAGTGACTGGATTCATTTGGATATATCAGGTGTGAGACCGAACCAAGATGAAGTTCCTTATCTTGGTCGTGGAATGTCAGGTAAGAGCATCTATTATTGGCTGTGGATTGGGACATAGGTTGGTGGATTGACAGATAGGGCAGTCAGTTGTGGATTGGCAGAATTGTTAGAGCATTGGCAAAAATGGTCCAACATGCTAATCTCAAGACAATATCACTACTAACAAAACTAACATGTAACAGCTGTATAATTATAATAGGCTGTGTGGTAAGTAGCTTGCTTACCAACCACATGGTTCCGGGTTCAGTCCCACTGCATGACACCTTGAGCAAGTGTCTTCTACTATAGCCTCGGGCTGACTAAAGTCTTGTGGATCTGGTAGATGGAAACTGAAAGAGGCTCATTGTATATGTGTGTGTGTGTGTGTGTGTGTTTGGGTGTCTGTGTTTGTCCCCTAACATCGCTTGATAACTGATGTTGGTATGTTTACATCCCTGTAACTTAGCGGTTCGGCTTAAGAGACCGAGAAAATAAGTACTTGGCTTACAAAGAATAAGTCCTGGAGTCAATTTGCTTGGCTAAAGGCAGTGCTCTAGCATGGCCGCAGTCAAATGACTGAAACAAGTAAAAGAATAAAAGAAAAGAATAAATAATAATAACAACAACAATTCTTTCTAATTTTGGCACAAGGCCAGCAATTCTGAGGGGAAGAGTGGATTGATTACATTGGCCCAAGATGTGCTCAGTTGATATTTTGTTGACCCTAGAGGAATGAAAGGCAAAGTTGACATTGACGGGAACTGAACTCAGAACATAAAACAGACAAATTGCTGCTATGCATTTTGTTTGATGCGCTGACTATTCTGCCTGCTTGCCACCTTCGTGATAATAATAATAGGAGAGTATTGTAGTTTGCTTGAAGCATTGTGTATTGTTTGTAAAGAATAAAAAGTTTTGAATGGTACAACAATGCACTATAATATAGATAATGGGCTATTTACCTGTTATAATTTAGTCATCCATAGTCTGATATGATATTTCGGAATAATATTCCTTCTTCAGATATTCTTAGATGGTGTTGCTGCTATAATCGGTTTTCTAAGGGCTTTTCTTTTTAACCCTTTAGCATTTAAACTGGCCATATCCGGCCAAAAGTATTTATGTTCAAACTGGCCAGATCTGGTCTTTCACACCAACCCTACAATATCATTTTAAAAATTAACAGCTACCTCATCAAAATCCCATAGCTACAAGATAAATGCATGATTAATTCAAAACAATGTGGATTAAAAAGCATTAATTTTGGCAGAATAATGTGAACACTAAAGAGTTAAGGACTAGTGTGAGGGAGGAAGGTATCCTTAGATCGAAAGCTTGACCTCAATGCTTTGCAGCAGAATAAACTCAGTTAAAGACATGCCAGGTGCCTGGTGTTAAACCAGGAATGAATTAATTCCAAGACTTGTGCTTGTTTGGCAGCTGATTGAATGATTGTAAACTGAAACTTTCCTCCTTTTTTGCACCAATAAAATAAAGTAGCAGTCAAGTGCTGGAGTCGATGTGTTAAGAAGGGCATCCAGCCATAAAAAACCCTGCCAAAACAGAGACAGTACCCTGGGGTAGTTTTAGTTTCAACCTGGCCAGCTCCTGTCAAACTGTCCAACCCATGCTTGCATAGAAGGAGGATGTTAAACGATGACGATGACAATGGTGATGCGCCAAAATTTGAAATCTTTATTACCTCTGCCTTCGCTAAGGCAGAGGTATTGTTTTCAGTCATGTTTGTGTGTTTGTTTGTCCGTGGACAAGATATCTCAAGAACTGCTCGATGGATTCGGATGAAACTTCCATGGATATTTGACCTCGTGACTGGCACAAACTGATTAGATTTTGGGATTGATCCAGTATCGGACAAGGATTCTGGATTACTTTTCCTGTTTTTTATTTACTTAATTTTTGTGAGTGGTCAGGTTCATTTTTAATATTCCCATTTGTGAGAGCAGTCGCGTTTATTTCAAATATTCTCTGGTTAATTGTTGAGAGGATGTTGGTGTTGCCTTGGCAGAGGTTTGCACTCTTTGAGTGCCCTTGTTTTAGACTGAATTAGTTTGAGATGTATTATATAAAGTTTTAAAAAAATACCATTCTTTTTGTTGTTTTAGGTCGACCAACAAGAACAGTGATAGAATTCTTGTCTCTGTATAACCAGAAGAATCAAACTCATTAATTTATAATTTTGACACGTCGTGAAGGAAATCTAGAAACATTGTATAAAAATGAAATAGTCAAAATATGGTTTTGTGAATAAAAAATTAATTTTTTTTGTAATAAATTGCTTATTAAAATTATTTGTGTTTGTCTCTCTTCTGTTTATTTCTAAAAAAAAATGTAGCTTGAAATCCTATTTATTAAAGAACAAGTGTTTAGTTTGGTCTGTGACCATTCACAAGTCTTCAAACTTTAAAGGGCTGGTTGTATTTAATATAAGAAGGGAGATATGTACCAGTGGTCAAATGATGTGGTCTTTAGGACCTGGTCGATAGAGTTTGATTTGTGGTTGCACTCAAGAAGGGTTTGTAACTTTGTAACTGCTTACGTCAGTGCATTACCACCACTGTCACCAACACTCCTCTTGTGCCAAAATTTGTAACTAGTATGTCGAGTATCAAAACAAGGGTGCAGGAGTGGCTGTGTGGTAAGTAGCTTGCTTACCAACCATATGGTTCCGGGTTCATTCACTCTGCGTGGCACCATGGGCAAGTGTCTTCTACTATAGCTTCGGGCTGACCAAAGCCTTGTGAGTGGATTTGGTAGACAGAAACTAAAAGAAACCTGTCGTATATATGTATATATATATATATATATATATATATATATATGTATGTATGTATGTGTGTGTATATGTATGTGTGTCTGTGTTTGTCCCCCCCAACATCGCTTGACAACTGATGCAAGTGTGTTTACGCCCACATAACTTAGCGGTTTGGTAAAAGAGACTGATAGAATAAGTACTAGGCTTGCAAAGAATAAGTCCTCTGTTTGATTTGCTCGACTAAAGGCGGTGCTCCAGCATGGCCGCAGTCACATGACTGAAACAAGTAAAAGAGATAAAAGAGGGGAAGGGTGGTAAGCTTGCAGAATGGTTAGCATGTCGGGTGAAATGGTTAGCAGCATTTCGTCTTTCATGTCCTGAGTTCAAATTTAGCCGAGGTTGACTTTGCCTTTCATCCCTTCAGGGTCGATAAAATGTTAAGTACCAGGCGTGGCTGTGTGATAAGCTTGCTTGTCAACACATGGTTCCAGGTTCAGTTCCACTGCATGGTACCTTGGGCAAGTGTCTTCTACTATAGCCTTGGGCTGACCAAAGCATTGTGAGCGGATTTGGTAGACAGAAACTAAAAGCCCATTCATATATGTAGTGTATATATATTAATATATATATATATATATATATATATATATTATATATAAATATCATATATATATATATATATAATATAAATATATATATATATATATATATAAATTAAATATATATATATATATATAATATAATATAATATAAATATATATATATAATATATATATATATATATATTAAATATATATATATATATATATTTATATATTTTATAATATATTTTTATTAATTATATTTATATATATATATATTATATATATTTATATATTAATATATATTTATATATATTTATATATATTATATATATTTATATATATTTATATCTATATATATATATATATATATATTTATATATATATATATGTTGTTCTTTGGTCTGTTTGTCCCCCCACCATCGCTTGACGACTGATGTTGGGTGTTTATGTTCCCTTAACTTAGCAGTTCAGCAAAAGAGACCGGTAGAATAAGTACTAGGCTTACAAAGAACAGGTCCTGTGATTGATTTCTTTGCTTTAAAACTCTTTCAAGGTGGTGCTCTAGCATGGTCGCAGTCAAATGACTGAAACGAGTAAAAAAATATATCTGCTACGGAAGTAGACATTATCTTTCGTCGTTTTAGGGTCGATAAAAATGAGTACGAGTTCGAGTACTGAGGTCGGTGTACTCGTTTTACACCCGCCCTCGCAATTGCTGGCCTTGTGCCAAAATTTGAAATTACTACGTTGTATAGGCGCAGGAGTGGCTGTGTGGTAAGTAGCTTGCTAACCAACCACATGATTCCGGGTTCAGTCCCACTGCGTGGCATCTTGGGCAAGTGTCTTCTGCTATAGCCCCGGGCCGACCAATGCCTTGTGAGTGGATTTAGTAAGACGGAAACTGAAAGAAGCCTGTCGTATATATGTATATATATATATAAGTGTGTGTGTGTATATGTTTGTGTGTCTGTGTTTGTCCCCCTAGCATTGCTTGACAACCGATGCTGGTGTGTTTATGTCCCCGTTACTTAGCGGTTCGGCAAAAAGAGACCGATAGAATAAGTACTGGGCTTACAAAGAATAAGTCCCGGGGTCGATTTGCTCGACTGAAGGCGGTGCTCCAGCATGGCCGCAGTCAAATGTCTGAAACAAGTAAAAGAGTAAAAAAAGAGAGGGGGAGTAGCAGCGACATACATCTATGGCATTCAGTGTTAATGACCAAGTTGTAGGCATAAACCCCCGCCCCCAGCGTAGCCCCGCCCACTGCTAGCGAAGCATGGGAACAAGGGAAGTAACTCTAATCACACTAAATCGACTTAAACATGGCTTCTTCTGTGCTTCGAACAGCGGCCAATGTCGCGAAACAAATTCGACCCTCACGTGTGTTTCTTCTCAATGGATCCGTTATCAAAGGTCGTCTGTTAAACAGACGTCAGCTATCAACCACTGCTAGACTCGTAAGTACCATGACTTCAATTAAAAAAAAAAAAAAAAAATATATATATATATTATATATATATAAAAATTCAATTTATCTTTGTGTACGTACAGTAATTATATATATAATATATATATATTATATAATATATATATATATATATATATCAACAATCAAGAACGGCCATAATAGGCCATTCACCCACTAGAAATAACAGCCAAAGCTTCAACCGCAAATAAAAATTAATTCCGTAAACAGGAGAAAATTTAAAAACATTTACCCTGGGTATTATGGCCGTTCCTTGATTGTTGATGTTGAATAAAAAATGGTCTATGACTATTTAATTTTTTCCCACTAGGCCGCTGGTGGCAAAAAAATTCTACAAAATTTTTTTTTGCCACCCTATATGATTAATTATATATAATATATATATATATATATATATATATATATATATGGCATAGATTTTACGACGAGATGGTTTCTCTTGAATCGGCCTGTGTGTGTTTGATGGGGTGTGGGAGACAGACAGTATGTTGTGTAAGTGAAGTGTTCTGTTAGTGTGCGAAGAGACAGACATACATATACACATACCCGAGTAAAAAATTACGATGAATCGGCCATACATACATACATACACACACACACACATACATAGATACATACCACACACACACATACATACATACACACACATACTTACCACACACAACACAAATACATACATTACACACACACATACTTACACACACACACATACATAGATACATACACACACACATGCATACAACATATACACATAACGAGTAAAAAATCAGTTATCTCTCTCTTTCACACATTACTCTCTCTGTCTCTTCGCACACACTAACAGAAGCACTTCACTTACACAACATACTGTCTCTCCCACACCCCATCAAACACACACACACACACATGTACATCAATGCTTCCCCTAGACGGTAACTTCAAAGACAAAACTTCCCTCGTCATAAAATCGCTTCCTCTTAGTCTCTTTCGCTCTCATTACTTATGTAAAAAAATAAAAGTTTTTTACGGAAATCGACGGAAGTCTGAGCTACGACATGCGAAACTTCGCCATATATATATTAAGAGATCTGCAGTTACACAAACTTTTCGGTGCTTCACCCTAACCTTTTACCGTCCGCCAACAAAGGCCCCGCGGTTACAGGAAAGCAGCACTTAATTCTAGTCTAATTAATGTATTTACTCTACAAAGTTACAGCGTATTACAATTTATAAATAGATTAAGAAGAGAGTAAAACAGTTTTTGTTCGAAGACATAAGCGGGCAGCAAGACGTCAAGGTGCGCTAACGTTGTCGCTGTACCCGCTAGAAATAGCAGCCAAATCTCCCTCAACTCATACCATCTTTAGATTCCAATGCAACACACACACACACATTTATTTATTGTGCTCTCACGAGTTCTAGGACTTATAAAGTTGGTTGCCCAATTTCCATGGCATATAAATACAACATTCCTGCAGATTGGTATAGCAGACCGTCGCAGGGTTGTCCATTTAGAGATCAGTGGTCTAGAGCAACGTGAAATTAAATGTTTTGCTCAAGAACACAATGCACCGCCAAATCCGGGAATCAAAAGTGCGATATTACTATCGTGAGTGCAATATAATAACCATTAGCCCACGCGCCTTTGTATTATTTGTTCCTTCTCGAGCCACGCCTGGCTCATAAGGGCCGGTTTCCCGGTTTCCTTGGCGTATAGGTTTCCCACCTGGACGGGACCTCGGTCTGTCGCAGGTGAGCTGCAAGATGCAGGAGGAAAGAGTGAGAGATAGTTGTGGCGAAAGAGTCAACAGAAGTTCGCCATTACCTTCTGCCAGAGCCGCGTGGTGCTTGGGTGTTTCGCTCATAAACGCACACATCGCCCGGTGTGAAATACGAACCCGTGATCCCTCGACCGCGAGTCTGCTGCTCTAACCACTAGGCCATGTGCCTCCACACACTCCTTTGTATAGCATAATGTAATCGCAAATAACTAAGATGAGATGTTCATGACAGGAACGCCGATGATCTTATGCCTGCCCGATCGGAACTGATCTGGGTCTAGACAACATCACCATCACGTAAATACAGGTAAACGAGGGACCGGCGACGTGTTGTAATTGTAAAAACTAACACTTCCCTTTTTCCGAGCTGAGATTCGAAACCGAATCTAAGGATTCTCGCTCGTCTGATCCACCACTGGCCAAACAGGCGCGAAAGAAAATTCTTTGTCCTTTCAAAAAGTGATGGATGGATTTCTCTACAACCTGAGCTGTGTCATTTAAAGTTGAAGTGTACAGGAAGCGACCTACATAGGTAGAAATTACTTCTGTGGTATGTCTGTCCTTCTAGCTGTCATGACCATTATAAATACAGTCAGCCTTACGACAGGGGGCAGATGATTTCTATTCCTTTATGTTATATATTCTAATAATTACTGATATCTTTATATATTATATATGGCGCAGGAGTGGCTGTGTGGTAAGTAGCTTGCTAACCAACCACATGGTTCTGGGTTCAGTCCCACTGCGTGGCATCTTGGGCAAGTGTCTTCTGCTATAGCCCCGGGCCGACCAATGCCTTGTGAGTGGATTTGGTAGACGGAAACTGAAAGAAGCCTGTCGTATATATGTATATATATATAAGTGTGTGTTTGTGTGTCTGTGTTTGTCCCCCTAGCATTGCTTGACAACCGATGCTGGTGTGTTTACGTCCCCGTCACTTAGCGGTTCGGCAAAAGAGACCAATAGAATAAGTACTGGCCTTACAAAGAATAAGTCCCGGGGTCGATTTGCGCGATTAAAGGCGGTGCTCCAGCATGGCTGCAGTCAAATGACTGAAACAAGTAAAAGAGTAAAAAGAGAGTAAAGAATAATATGCAATAATAAATCTCCGAACGAGATATGAACAGTAACTGCACGACAACGTGAGGTATACTTTTGCCATATCAATATGGCTAACAACTAAGGGTGGGTGTTACTGTAGCTTGTAGCCCCAGGAGAACATCGTCTCCAGCCGAACACCCACCCTTAGTGGTTAGCCATATTGAGATGGCAAGTATACCTCACAAAGAATAATATGTTATACATGTAATGTATATTGTTATAATTGTCATTTTAGTAAATAAATAAACTGACATAATATAATGTCTAAAAGTTGATGAATACCACCTATTGATCCCCTCCATTTTCTAATTGCTATGTATATATATATATATATATATGAGTGGCTGTGTGGTAAGTAGCTTGTTTACCAACCACATAGTTCTGGATTCAGTCCCACTGCGTGGCACCTTGGGCAAGTGTCTTCTACTATACCTTGTGAGTGGATTTGGTAGACGGAAACTGAAAGAAGCCAGTCGTATATATGTATATGTATATATGTATATATATATATATATATATATATATATGCGTGTGTGTGTTTGTGTGTCTGTGTTTGTCCCCCTAGTTTTATCTTGAGTATTGTGTAAATGTAACATATTATTTTATATATATATATATATATATATATATATGTGTGTGTGTGTATATATATATGTATATATGTATATATTATCTTTCTTCACAGAACAAAGGCTTAATCCTTGGTGTCTATGAAGCTTCAGCCGAAGATGGCCCCCTTGTTCTCTCAAAAGCTGCAAAACATTTTGATGAGAAATGTTCCGGAAAGTTGTCAGAACAGATCAAGCTGTAAGTCAATGATTTTGTTTGTAATTGTTTCTATGTCTTCTTTTTTTTTTTATATATATTCTAAAAATCTTTCAGGGATTATGGGAAATATTCGGGGATTTTAAAACTCTACAGTTGTCTTATAAACGGGTATAAACCCCCTTTGGTCATGAATGACTATGGGATTGCACCTAGAAAATTCCCCTCTGAGGCACAAGTCCAGGTAAGGTTGTTTGTGGGAGACCAGCAGTCGCCCATGCATGCCAGCCTCCCCTCTCCCTGCCACTGATATTATCCAAGGGAGAGGCAAAGGGGCCAATACAGCTTGGCACCAGTGACATCGCAACTCATTTCTACAGCTGAGGGAACTGGAGCAATGTGAAACACATAGCCTAGTCTGGAATTGAACTCGCTACTTCATGGTTGTGAACCCAACACTCTAACCACTGAGCCATGGGCCTTCACTAGTTGTCTTATATTGTTATGTATTTCACTAACAACAGAATTACGCCATGGCATGTGTTCCATGTTCAAATGCATCAACCTACCATAGAACAGCCCATCGTTTATAATAAAGGAAGGATACAAGAAAAGTACAGCAATGCATCACACACACACACACACATAATGGGCTTCTATGCAGTTTCCATCTATCAAATTCACTCACAAGGCATTGGTCATCCCACAGCTATAGTAGAAGACGCGGAGGCGCAATGGCCCAGTGGTTAGGGCAGCGGACTCGCGGTCATAGGATCGCGGTTTCGATTCCCAGACCGGGCGTTGTGAGTGTTTATTAAGCGAAAACACCTAAAGCTCCACGAGGCTCCGGCAGGGGATGCTGGTGATCCCTGCTGTATTCTTTCACCACAACTTTCTCTCACTCTTACTTCCTGTTTCTGTTTTACCTGTATTTCAAGGGGCCGGCCTTGTCACTCTCTGTGTCACGCTGAATATCCCCGAGAACTACGTTAAGGGTGCAAGTGTCTGTGGAGTGCTCAGCCACTTACACGTTAATTTCACGAACAGGCTGTTCCGTTGATCGGATCAACTGGAACCTCGTCGTCGTAACCGACGGAGTGCTTCCACCATGGTAGAAGACACTTGTCCAAGGTGCCAGGCAGTGGGATTGAACCCAGAACCAAGTAGTTTCAAAATGCACTTCTTGATCACACAGCCGTACTTGTGCCTAACAGTTAAATCTCTCTTTAAATGCCATCTTGTTCAATAACTTTATTTTAGGTTTGGAAAATCATATAAGAAAGGGAAAAGCCATTTGCTGTTTGGTCTTTGCGAAGAGTTTCCCTTGTTAGCTGTTGTGAACCTTGGTAAGGAAGGCCAAGGTTTTAACGAACTGGAATGTCGACATGAAGGGCATGAGAACGTTAGAACTGCTGTGGCAAGTGAGTTGTTTTTTGGTATTCTTGTTTCTCTAATAAATTAATATGACTGATATTCTTGGGATCAAGGATCCTATAACTTCTTGAAATATATTGTATTCCTGATGTTACATAATGAATGGATTGTCATATTGTGTTAGTTTTGTATTTTGGGAGGGTCATATTGCCAACCAAAGCACACAAACTGCTTATATTTCACTTCAGATTTATTACCAGTAAACTAGATAATTGATTAACCCTTTCATTACCAACCCAGCTGAAACTGGCTCTGAGTACAAATGTCTTACGGTTCTATATTTAAGAGATGAGGAATTATGTACATTATTTACGTTTGACGGATATTTGTCCTCATTGTGTTTGTTGTTAACACAATGTTTTGGCTGATATACCCTCCAGCCTTCATTAGGTGTCTTGGGGAAAATTTCGAACCTGGGTTCTCATTCCTAAGGTATTTTTTAATGTTATTATTATTATTATCATTATTATTATCCAATCTGATCTGGCAGAGTTTCTACAGCTGGATGCCCTTCCTAACGCCAACCACTCCGAGAGTGTAGTGGGTGCTTTTATGTGCCACTGGCATGAGTGCCAGTCAGGCGGTACTGGCAACGGACATGCTGAAATGGTGTTTTTGACGTATCACCTGCACAGGAGCCTGTCCAGCGGTTCTAGCAACAACCTCGCTCGAATTTTTTTTTTCAAGTGACAGTAAAGCGATGCCAGTAACTATAACGCTTGAATGGTGCTTTTTACATGCCACCGGCACGGAAGCCAGTTAGCTACTCTGGCAACGGTCACGGCTGGATGGTGCTCTTAGCGCTCCACTAGCATGGATGCTAGTCATTGAATTTGATTTCGATTTCACTTGCCTCAACAGTTCTTCACAAGCAGAGTTTAGTGTCCAATTGAATTGAACCTAGAATGTATCACTGGTATTTATTTTATCAATCTTGAAAGACAAAAAAAAAGTGAAAAATCTATCTCGGCTGGAATAGAACTCAGAACAAAATCCGGAAATAAAATGCTCTATCATTTTTGTCTGACATTCTGTCAGCCTGCCATTCTGTCAGCCTGCCATTCTGTCAGCCTGCCATTCTGTCAGCCTGCCATTCTGTCAGCCTGCCATTCTGTCAGCCTGCCATTCTGTCAGCCTGCCATTCTGTCAGCCTGCCATTCACAGCTGTTTTATCATTTGGCAAATACTTAATAGCAATGGTGGTTTATATTTTGTACCTTATTTTTTCAGGAGGAGTGTTACAAATGCAGCAGGCTGGTGAAGGTTCTGTGTTTGTGGACCCTTCTGATAATGCCAAAGGTAAGAAATCTTTTGGGCAAAATTCTCTTTTCACATAGCTGTGTGGTTGAGATGTTTGCTTTCCAACCACTGGGTTTCAGGTTCAGTCCACCTGTGTGGCATTTCGGGAAAGTGTCTTCTACTAGATGCTTGAATCAGCCATAGTTTTTGTGATTGGATTTAGTAGACGGAAACTATGTATATATATATATATATATATATACAAGGTGCAATGGGTAAATTGTCACCATTTCGTATTTCTAATTTTGCACGTGTGCATTGTTTGTTTTTGATTTTGTCAACTACACAGTATAGTAGGGTCAGTTGGGCACCATCTGTGAGAAAAACAGCACCACAACACTATTCACTCTGCCAGAAATTTGGAAATGACATGCTGTACTGCTTGGCATTCGTACCAGAAGCTCCAATTTGAACATTTCAGAGTGTTTGGGTGTCAACCTGAGGACAGTGCAAAGGATTCAGAAAGTGTCTACTGGTGATTGTGAAGATATGATAGCTTAGAAAACTCACTCTGGTTGTTCTGATAAGAAAAGAACTGAATTTGTCAGTGAGATCCAGCCATGATTGACAACAATCCCTCCAAGTCAGTCAGGTCCATCACCAGGGACATGGGAGTGTCTGAGTTTCTTATTGGACAGGTAGTGCATGAAGACATTTGGTGTTCCTCATACAAGATGAGAAAGGGGTCAATTTTTATCTCAAGCCATCAAGGACAAGAGGAAGGACCATACTACGAAGCTTTTGAATAAACTCAAGCATCCTATCCAACTGAGCATGCTTTGGGTTTTTGTTAGACAAGAAAAATTTGTCAGGATCAGATGGTGGACACACAGAACAACTGTTGGTTTACCATGTCCTCAAAACATGTACCAAGAGTGATAAAAATCAACTGTCCAGTCAACATCGTGGTGTTTTGAGTGATCACTAGTGACAGCGACATTATACCTCCACTCTTCTTCCCACATGGCCTCACACTCAACAACATGAAGGCCTACATCAAGTACCTGGAGGAAGTAGTGCTGCCCTGGGTCAAGAGGGTGGCTGCTGGGAGACCCTGTGTCTGGCAACAGGACCCTGCACCATGCCACACAAGCAGGAGAACCCAGTCATGGCTATCAGACAATTTCTGTGATCACAGCACCCCCTAACATCTGGCCACCTAATAACAGACCCGTCACCCTCTTTCAACCTCTCTTTCAACCTCTCTTTTCCCTCTTTGTTTCTTTCTCTCTTTCTTTCCTTCAACCTCATTCATGTGTTCATACGTTGATTTCAGAATAATTAAACAACTAAATTAATGTTAGAAATTTCTTAAAATGGTAAATAAAGGAATTACAAATCTTATATTTTTCTCCTTGAATTCTCCAGCGGCAGCAGAAGGAGCAGATCTCTCCTCTCATTGTTATGATGAACTAAAACCTAAGAAAAGCCAAAAGACCAAGGTGGAATCGGAGTGCTACGTTGACCATCTGGATAATTCTGATGGGTGAGATGTTTTTTTTATATTTTTACAATGTGTTTGGCACTCCGTCAGTTACAGTGATGAGGGTTTCAGTTTATCCGATCAAAGGAACAGCCTGCTCATGAAATTAACGTGCAAGTGGCTGAGTACTCCACAGATGTGTACCCTTAATCCTTTCGTTACTGTATTTATTTTGAGATGCTCTGTGCTTCTTTCAATTATTTTAAATATAACAAAGAATTTAGTAAAATAACTTAGTTAGCATTCAGCTAGTGTTAGGAACATTAATTGTAACTAAGGTTTGGTGGAAGATTTTAATTCAAAACTTATGAAAACAAGACCTATGTACTACAAAGCTGGTTTCAGCCAGGTTGGTATCAAAAGGGTTAAGAATTGTTTCTCTATTATATATTTTAACCTTTTTATTATACCATATTGCTGTTGAGATGTTTTTTTCAATTAATTTTAAATATAACAAAGAATTTAGTAAAATAACTTAGTTATCATTCAGCTAGTGTTAGGAACATAAATTGTGACTAAGGTTTGGTGGAAGATTTTAATTCGAAACTTATGAAAGCAAGACATTTGTTCTCAGAGCCAGAGCCGGTTTCAGCCAGGTTGGTAACGAAAGGGTTAATGTAGTTCTTAGGGAGATTCAGCATGCTACAGAATGTGATAAGGTTGGCCCTTTGAAATACAGGTACAACTCATTTTTGCCAGGTGATTGAACTGGAGCAATGTGAAATAAAGTGTCTTGCTCAAGAACACAAAGTTGATTTTGTGGTGGAGCTAAATGCTTATTCATATTTAGAAAGAGGGAGGGCACAGCTGTGGTTGTTTGGTTAAGAAATTTGCTTCCCAACCACTTGATTTCAGGTTCAATCCAATTGTGTGACACCTTGGGCATGTGTCCTCTCCTATAGACTCAGCTGACTGAAGCCTTGTGAGTGGATTTGGCAGCAGACAGAAACTGGAAGAAGCTCGTCATATATATGCATGCATGTGTGTGTCTCTTTTTGTCTTTACAACATCACATGATAGTTGTAAATGAGTGCCACTGTCATAAAAGCAGTGTTATTCGTTTCCAATATACTATGGAAACAATATTTTTGCCTTGCGGAAATATTACCTAACTTGGTAACAGATGAGTGTTGGTGCCAGGAAGGGCACCCAGCTGTAGAAAATCTGTCTTAATACTTTTCATCTGAACCAAGCAAACGTGGAAAAGTGCACTGTTAACTAGTGGTGGTGGTGGTGGTGATGATGATGATGGAGGCGATGGTAGTGGTTATGGTGGTGGTGAAAGAGGAAGTTACTTGTTTGTTGCCAAATTGGAAAGTGAAAATATTCATTATATTTACATTATTTATATTTACTCAATTTTATAAATAAATAAAATGAGAAATGAATTTAATATTATCTCCAGAACCAAAACCAAAGAACAATGGAATCATGGGAAAATCTATGCGGAAGCTCAGAACTTTGCCAGATTACTAATGGAGATGCCATCAAACATTCTGACGCCTTCAAAATTCTCAGAAATGGTTTCTGAAAAACTTTCTTCTCTCTGCCAAGTTAGTGTCAGGTAAGAAAGAGTTTTCCAAATTTCATGTAAAACTTTTTGACTTTATTATTTTTTTTCAGATTTTTAAGTTAGCATGGTTGGGGTGGGATTATATATATGTATATGTATGTGTGTACATACAATAAATAGATAGGAATATATATATAAAAATCCTTAAATCCTTAAAAATGTTTTAGCCCGAAGGCCGCGGCCATGCTGGGGCACCACCGCTGAATGAGCCACACTAGTTTGTGAATCCACCTCTGATACGTGGCACTTGATCAACAAGGGAGTTCGATGCTGCTGCCCGCATCCGCGTCTCCTGTCGTGAGGTAGGTTCATCGGGGACTCCCAACAAGAAGAGATCCAGTTTAGTTTTAAAGAAACCCACATCACACCATGTAAGTCTCTCAGGCATTTAGGGAGGATGTATATATATATATGTATATATGTATATATATATATGTATATATATGTATATTATATATGTGTAATATATATATGTATATATATATATGTATATATATGTATATATATATATGTATATATATATATAGTATTATATGTATATATATATATGTATATATATGTATATATATATATGTGTATATATATATATGTATATATATATATATGTATATATATGTATATATATATATGTATATATATATAGGTATATAATGTATATATATATATGTATATATATATATATATATATATATGTATATATGTATATATGTATATATATGTATATATATATATATATGTATATATATATATATTATGTATATATATATATATTGTATATATATATATATCTATGTATATATATATATATGTATATATATATATATATAGGTAATATATATATATATATGTATAATATGTATATATATATATATGTATATATATATATGATGATATATATGTATGTATATATTATATATGTATATATATATATATGATATATTATATATATGTATATATATAATATAGTATATATATATATATATGTAATATATATATATATGGTATATATATATATATGTATATATATATATATGTATATGTATATATATATATGTATAATATATATGTATATGTATATATATATATGTATATATATGTATATATATATATATATATATATATATATGTATATATATGTTATATATATATATGTATATATATATTGTATGTATATATATGTATGTATATATATATATATGTATATATATATATATGTATATATATATATATATGTAGATATATATATAATTAATATATATATATATGTATATATATATATATATGTATATATATATATATGTTATATATATATATATGTATATATATATATATGTATATGATATATATATATGTATATATATATATATGTAATTGTATATATATATGTATATATATGATTATATATATATATATTATATATATGTATATATATGTATATATATATATATATATATATATATGTATATATATATTATATGTATATATATATATAATGTATATATATATATATTAATGTATATATATATATATATTATATATATATGTATTATATATATGTATATATATATATATATATATATATATATTATATATATACACACACACATATACATTCCTATCTATTTATTTGTATGTACACACACTCACACACACCACACACACAGGGTGTCCACAAATTGCCCTTACAATTTGAAAAAAGATTAGAAAATAAAAAAAAAAGGAAGGGGTAACTCACCTGGTTGCATGCAAGCAATGCAACCCATGTGGAAGTGTTCTGATGTTTATTAAACTTTATTTGTTTTGCCTATGTTTTTCCCGATAAACTCTGCTGAGTTATCCTTTGTTTTTTTTTTTTTTTGTTTTTTTTTTCCCACTGAATTGTTCACATTGTAAAGATAATTTATGGACATCCTGTATATATCGTGAAACTTACTTAGTTTATTTATATCAGTGAAACTTATTTAAACATTTGGATAATTTCTCGTTAATATGTCTATCATTTTCGACAGGGACCAGTCATGGGCAGAAGAGCAAAAAATGGGTGGCTTTTTGTGTGTGAGTCAAGGCTCAGCTGAACCACTCAAATTCCTGGAGCTCACTTACAAGAACACCTCAGACAGTTCCATTCCTCCTGTTGCGTTGGTTGGCAAAGGAATCACCTTCGACACGTAAGTCTCATTTGGGGTTGTTATTGAATATTAACTTGGAGGCATATAGCATAGTGGTTAGGGGTGTTGGACTCATGATCCTAAGATTGTGGTTTCAATTCCTGTACTGAGTGGTGCGTTATGTCCTTGAGCAAAACACTTCATTTTATGTTATTCCAGTTCACTTAGATGGTCAGAATGAGTAATCCTGCGATGGACTAGTATCCCATCCCGGGAGTAATATACAGGGTGATTGAAAAGTTACTCCCTATTTTAAAATACTTATAATATATTTATTAACTATAATTTTTAGAAAAAATGAATATGTAAAGAAAGTGTATAGCAGGGGATTTTATTTAAAATTTGATATAGGCATCAGCATTCACCACCAGCTTCTGAAGCCACCTGGGAACCACATCAACTGATTTCAGGCCTTGTACTTAGAGTAGAAAAGAATCGTTACTACATTGGATGAACTGCCACTGAGCATTTCCTCCATCTTTATGTTCTGGGTTCAAATTCTGCTGAAGTCGACTTTGCTTTTCCTCCTTTCGGTGTCAATAAAATAAGTACTGTGGGAGCTGTATTTAACTCAGCTCCCTCCCCTCAAATTGCTGGCCTTGTGCTAAAATTTGAAACTAATGTTTTTAATTTCACAAGGCAGTGAGCTCACAGAATTGTTACCATGCCAGATGAAATGCCTCTGTCTTTACATTCTGAGTTCAAATTTTGCAGAGGTTGACTTTGGTTTTTATCCTTTTAGGGGGTCAATAAAATAAGTGGTAGTCAAACACTGGGGGTGATGTATTTAACTTAACCCCCATCTCTCAAAATTGCTGGCCATGTGCTAAAATTTGACATTCGATGAAATGCTTAGTGGTATTTTGTCTGTCTTCATGTTCTGAGTTCAAATTCTGCCAGGGTTGATTTTACTTTTCATCCTTCATCCTTTTAGTGGGGTCAATAAAATAAGTACCAGTTATTTACTGGGGGCAGGGGTCGATGTAATTATCTTACCCCTCCCCTCAAATTGCTGGCCTTATGTCAAAATCTGAAACCAATATATTGTTTATTTCATTAAGGTGGTGATCCGGTGGGATCGTTAGCACGCCAGGTAAAATACTTTGTAACCTTTAGTCTGTTTTTACATTCTGAGTTTAAATTCCGCCAGGGTCAGTGTTGCCTTTCGTCCTTTTAGGATTAATAAAATAAGTACCAGTTGAGTGCTGGTGCTGATGTAATTGTCTTATGCCCTCCCTAGAAATTACCGGCCTTGTTTCAAAATTTGAGACCAATAGTTTTTATTTCATATTCTTCCCTTTGTCTTCTGGCATTTATGGTACTAAAATATTGTGAAGATTGTTTTCTTGTTATTTGTGTTTCTTTGTTTCCATATTCACAGGGGTGGCATTTCATTAAAACCTTCGAATGATATGGACAAGATGAGAGGTGACATGGGTGGTGCAGCCTGTGTCGTTGGAACCATGCTTGCAGTCTGTAAGCTGGAATTACCAATCTATGTGAAAGGTAAGTGCAGGCAGTTTTCGTTAAGAATGGTTAAGAAAGAGAATGAGAGAAAGAAGGAAGGATGGTGTGAGATTAAATTTCTTCATTTATTGCCGGTGGCATGTAGGCATGTAAAAAGCATCCACTACACTCTTGGAGCGGTTGGCGTTAGGAACGGCATCCAGCTTTAGAAAATCTGCCAAATCAAGATTGGAGCCTGGTGCAGCCATCTGGTTCGCCAGCCCTCAGTCAAAATCGTCCAACCCATGCTAGCATGGAAAGTGGATGTTAAATGATGATGATGATGATCGAAAAATTTCAATGTCTTGATTTGGCAATTTCTATTTGCAAAAGAAGAAAACTCGGGAGAAAAATGAATGTTGAAAGAAGAAATACAGATTTCTTTGGAACTGTGTTCTTCTCTTTGCTGTTTTCCTTCCAGCTGCTGACTTTCCTTCTCGCTGTTGCACTCTTGGTCCCTAGATTGTGGGCTCAATTCCCAGACTGTGCAGGGCATTGTGTTCTTGAGAAAAAACACTTCATTTCATGTTGCTCCAGTCCTCCTTTCAATCAGGGGCTGGGGGAATGTTGGCCTGCTCACCTAGCCTGCAGGGTGGTGTCATTTAAGGGCTAAAATGATGCCAGCAATGTGTACGACAACATCTGATAGTCTGGTCAGTCATGTGAGCACATCATCATTGTTTAACATCTGTTGTCCATGCTGCCATGGGCTGGATGGTTTGACCAGGGCTGGTGAGCAGAGGGTCTGCACCAGACTCCTATCTGATTTGGTATGGTTTCTATGGTAGGATGCACTTCATAACACCAACTACTCTGAGAGTGTAATGGGTGCTTTTGCATGCCACCAGCATGGATGTCAGTTGTGTGACACCAATAATGGCTATGACCAGGGCTGGCTCGAGGTACCGGCAACTCGGGCAGTTACCCGGGGTGCCATGTGTTAGGGGGCATCAAGGAGGACGTGACAAAGATAAGTAAATTTACATGACCGTCAGCTTGTACATGATGAAGTTCAACTTACCCAGGGCACCAGCATCCCTAGGGCTGGCCCTGGCTACGACTGTAATTTTACTCGGCTTGATGGGTCTTCAATCAAAGTCACGGCTGTTGTCAGTGTCACATAACTGGCACCCACGACAATTATGTGACATCAACAATGGCCACATGACATATATATATCATCATCATTTTAATGTTCACTCTTCCATGGTTGCATGGGTCAAATGGAATTTGCTGAGGCAGATTGTCTACTGCTGGATGCCCTTCCTGTCACCAATCCTCACCTGTTTCCAAGCAAGGTAATATTTCCCCATGGCCAGACATATTTTCCATGGAAGACTGGAAACAAACAACACCACCTGTATGACAGTGATGCTCATTTACAGTCCTCACATGACATGAAGTCATGGACACATTTTCAGTGTTAATACCATGGATGCTAAAATATTCAATAGTCTTTTTATTTATATGTATATATTTCTATTTTAGCATGGAAGGTGTTTGTAAGCCATTTAAGAAACACACAAAAGCTGTTCGATTCACTTCAACATTTAAGTTTGTCAAAATATTTTCGTCGCTATAAGACCGCAACCTGTTCACTGACAAACGGATTTTTGTCAGTGAACAGGTCGCGGTCTCAAAGCGACGAAAATATTTTGACTAATTAAACTTAAATGTTGAAGTGAATCAAACGGCTTTTGTGTGTTTCTTAAATGGCTTACAAACCCCCAGCCACGCTGCAATTGTTTTCATTCCAGCACACGATCTCAGATCAAATCACTTGCTATGCAAGTACATCTCCATAATATTTTTATTTTGTTATGTTTATCAGCTTTTATTCCACTCTGTGAGAACATGCCTGGTGGTAAAGCAATTAAACCTGGAGATGTAGTGACTGCCATGAATGGCAAGACCATACAGGTAAACCAGCTTTTCTAGTTCAATATTTCCTTCTAAAACATACCTCGTCTCTCTCCATGTCTCTGTCTGTCTGTCTCTCTGATTGTGTCTCTTTTAGCCTGCCTGTCTGTCTGTATCTCTTATTGCTGTTTCATCCTTATTTTAACTCTTTAGTGTTCATGTCACTCTATCAAATGCGCGGGAGTGGCTGTGTGGTAAGTAGCTTGCTAACCAACCACATGATTCCGGGTTCAGTCCCACTGCGTGGCACCTTGGGCAAGTGTCTTCTACTATAGCCTTGGGCCGACCAATGCCTTGTGAGTGGATTTGGTAGACGGAAACTGAAAGAAGCCTGTCGTATATATATATTTATGTGTGTGTGTGTGTGTGTGTGTGTGTGTGTGTGTGTGTTTGTGTGTCTGTGTTTGTCCCCCTAGCATTGCTTGACAACCGATGCTGGTGTGTTTATGTCCTCATCACTTAGCGGTTTGGCAAAAGAGACCGATAGAATAAGTACTGGGCTTATAAAAAGAATAAGTCCCGGGGTCGAGTTGCTCGACTAAAGGCAGTGCTCCAGCATGGCCGCAGTCAAATGACTGAAACAAGTAAAAGAGTAAAAGAGTAAATGTAATGCTTATTTATTCATTGTTTTGAATTCTTGATGATTTGTTTGTTTATTTTTAGAATGACATTGTAGGGTTAGTGTGAGAGGCCAGATCTGGCTGTTTTGATCACAAAGCCAGGGGAATATCTGAGTTGGTTATGGCTGGTTTAACCCTTTAGAAGTGAGATTCCCCTGTCCAGGGTGCCTCTACACGTGGCACTGGCACGAGTGCTTTTTAAATGTTCCAAACTTAAAGCTCCTGATGTATGAAGGATCATCATCATCATCATCATCATCATTTAGCGTCCGCTTTCCATGCTGGCATGGGTTGAACGGTGCAACTGGGGTCTGGGAAGCCAGAAGGCTGCGCCAGGCCCAGTTTGATCTGGCAATGTTTCTACAGCTGGATGCCCTTCCTAACGCCAACCACTCCATGAGTGTAGTGGGTGCTTTTTACGTGCCACCTGCACAGGTGCCCGACAAGTCTGGCAAACGGCCACGGTTAGATTGTGCTTTTTACGTGCCACCGGCACGGAGACCAGGCAAACCTGGCAAACAGCCACGATCGGATGGTGCTTTTTACGTGCCACCGGCACTGGCAACAGCCTCGTTCGGATGGTTCTCTTATGTGCCACCAGCACTGATATCACAGCGACAATTTCCATTCATGTTGATCAATTTTGATCTATAACAATAATCGATCTGCTTATTATCTAATCCAATCCTATTTCTCTTTCCCCTAGGTTGACAACACTGATGCGGAAGGGAGGTTGATCTTAGCTGATGCCCTTTGTTATGCGGAAACATTTCAACCAAAGTTTATTCTAGACATGGCTACACTAACAGGTAAGATGGACATGTTTAGGTGTTCTATAGTTTTTAAATTACAATGCAACCTTAGGTGAGCGTGGTTTGGTGATGTGAACTATGCTTTCACTAAGTTAAGCTAAGTTAAGTTAATTTTTTGGCTCAAAAAGCAAAAAGCAAGGCCATGTAGGGGGACATGGAGTTATGTACAGGGAGGGTGTTCATGCAAAGAGTTCAGGCCATTTCTGGTCAAGAGAGACTTTGAACCGAGCGGTCGTCGGCATCTTCACCATCTCGTCCGGCAGCTTATTCCACAGATCCGCAACCCAGACGGAGAAAGCCCCTCTCCTTCAATTGAGATGAAATCGTCGCAGATAGAGCTTTTCGGAGTGACCCCGCAGCCGACGCTCTGGAGCAGGAGTGAAGAACAGCTCTTTCGAGAGGTTACACTTTCCGCTTATGATGTTGTGAGCAAGAATGAGATCACCACGGCGTCGTCGTTTTTCTAGAGAATAAAGGTCGAGCGTCTTCAGCCTTTCTTCATAAGACAAATGGGGCCTCCGTCGGTCATGGCTGACCATGGATGATGTCATCCGTCCGTTGAGTTATCTGTTCAGTTTTTGCAACGCCTCTTGTGGCTGTAGAGACCGATGCGAGAGTGGCAGTCTCATTTGCAGAGGTCACACCTATACGTTGAATCCGGTCTGTTGGCTGTCATTTCTTTCTGTGGGCTCGGTTTTCACCTGCCGTATTTCCCATTGTTTTTTTTTTTAACCCTAGGTCAGTCCTGATTGAACCGATTTATGATTAAAAGTATCCCAGTTGTGGCCACGTATTTTGATTTCTAGCATGATAATTTAGTTTCAGATGCAACAGAGATCTGTAGTTCAGTGTTAATCGAGGAAGATTTGGCTGTTGTTTCTAGCAGACTGATAAGCATGTAAAAGCACGTAAAAGCACTCTTGTTGACAGGTTTTCATTGTTGTTGATATTATAGGTGCTGTTGATGTAGCTTTGGGATCTGCTGCTACTGGTGCTTACACAAATTCTACCAATCTTTGGAATCATTTATTTGAGGTGAGGCTGTTTGTCTTTTATCATCATCATCATCATCATCATCATCTAAATCATTAGTCATCGTTATTTGAGAAAATAAGTGGAGTTTACATGAATACTTGAAATTAGCAACCTAGAGGTACTGACATCCGATTATACTTGCTTGCAACCCAGTGCCGGCAGGTATCTTATCATCATTGCTTGCAATCTAGAGGCAACTGACATTCTGTTATCATTGCTTGCAACCCAGAGGTAACAGATATCTTATCGTCATTGCTTGCAACCTGGAGGCAACTGATATCCTATCATCACTGCTTGCAACCTGGAGGCAACAGATATCCTATTATCATTGCTTGCAACCCAGAGGTAACTGATATCCTATCATCATTGCTTGCAATCTGGAGGCAACTGATATCCTATCATCACTGCTTGCAACCTGGAGGCAACTGATATCCTATCATCATTGCTTGCAACCTGGAGGCAACTGATATCCTATCATCATTGCTTGCAACCTGGAGGCAACTGATATCCTATCATCATTGCTTGCAACCTGGAGGCAACTGATATCCTATCATCATTGCTTGCAATCTGGAGGCAACTGATATCCTATCATCACTGCTTGCAACCTGTATGCAACTGATATCCTATCATCATTGCTTGCAATCTGGAGGCAACTGATATCCTATCATCATTGCTTGCAACCTGGATGCAACTGATATCCTATCATCATTGCTTGCAACCTGGAGGCAACTGATATCCTATCGTCATTGCTTGCAACCCAGAGGTAACTGATATCCTATCATCATTGCTTGCAATCTGGAAGCAACTGATATCCTATCATCACTGCTTGCAACCTGGAGGCAACTGATATCCTATCATCATTGCTTGCAACCTGGAGGCAACTGATATCCTATCGTCATTGCTTGCAACCCAGAGGTAACTGATATCCTATCATCATTGCTTGCAATCTGGAGGCAACTGATATCCTATCATCACTGCTTGCAACCTGGAGGCAACTGATATCCTATCATCATTGCTTGCAACCTGGAGGCAACTGATATCCTATCATCATTGCTTGCAACACAAAGGCAACAGATATCCTATTGTCATTGCTTGCAACCTGTATGCAACTGATATCATTGCTTGCAACCTGGAGGCAATAGATATCCTATTACCATTGCTTGCAACACAGAAGCAACTGATATCCTATCATCATGGCTTGCAACACAGAGGCAACTGATATCCTATCATTATTGCTTGCAACTTGTATGCAACTGATATCCTATCATCATTCCTTGCAACCTAGAGACAACTGATATCCTATCATCATTGTTTGCAACCTGGAGGCAACTTAACTGATCATCATTGCTCGCAACCTGGAGGCAACTGATATCCTATCATCATTGCTATATATGTATAATAAAATGACCTTTGTGTTTCCAATGCAAGTGACCAATTCTTTCATTTTCCAGGCTGGCAGTGAAACTGGGGACCGTATGTGGCGCTTACCATTATTTCAACACTACTCTGCCCAAGTAACACACTCACAACTTGCTGCCGTCAACAATATCGGTAAACACAGTCGAGCTGGCGGTTCTTGTACAGCGGCTGCTTTCTTGAAGGTAAATTTTGAAACCATTTCCACCAGACCTATTCTTAATGCACAATGCTGTTACTTTTCAAAAAAGATGTTTGTATGATGGTGATGTTCAGACAGTTGTATGATCAAGAAGTTTGCTTCTTGACTACAGGCTCTTGGGGTTCAGTCCCACAGTGTGGCACTTTCGGCAATTTTCTTGTACTATAGCCCTGGGCCAACCAAACTATTGTAGATGGATTTGTAGACAGGAACTGAAAAAAACATGCCACATGCGTGGCATCTTGGGCAAGTGTCTTCTGCTATAGCCCCGGGCCAACCAATGCCTTGTGAGTGGATTTGGTAGACGGAAACTGAAAGAAGCCTGTCGTGTATATGTATATATATATATATATGTATGTGTGTGTGTTTGCCCCCCTAGCATTGCTTGACAACCGATGCTGGTGTGTTTACGTTCCCGTCACTTAGCGGTTCGGCAAAAGAGACCAATAGAATAAGTACTGGGCTTACAAAGAATAAGTCCCGGAGTCGATTTGCTCGACTAAAGGCGGTGCTCCAGCATGGCCGCAGTCAAATGACTGAAACAAGTAAAAGAGTAAAGAGAGAGAGTATATATATGTAGGTGTCTGTGTGTATGTCTGTATGTGTGTATGAGTTTGTGGTTCCTTGTCTGGACATCATGTGATAGTTGTAAATGAAGGTGAAAGTACTCCTGCTTGTTTACATTCTGTTTCTATACTTTTTCTTTTCTTTATTCTTCCATACTGTCTTTTTCTCTCCTCTATGCAGCTATGTATTATACACCTTTTCAATTCACTTCTAGAATCTAAATACATGCTTAATGCAAATTATATAGAGCTGGTTAATTTAGTCAATTGTCCTGCAGCATAAGTTTGAAGCCAGCCAACAAAGCTCATTTAATTAACTTTTGTTATCATGTTTCATGTAATTTTAAGTTATGTGAACAGAAATTAAAGAAAGAATTCCTTATTATCTGTTTTAGGAATTTGTCGAGTCCAGTGATTGGATCCATTTGGACATAGCTGGTGTGATGTCAAACAAAGATGAAGTCGCTCATCTCGGATCTGGAATGTCAGGTAAGAAACCAGTTCACTATGGAATTATATTTTCTGATTGGAACATGATGTAAATGTTTATTGCTAGAAGTGGGTAGTAGGATGTTTATTGCAAACATGACATTGTAAATTTCAGCCGATGAGAAGTCACACATTGATGCAGGAATTGTACCAGACAGTTCTTGGAAGGTTCCTTGGAAATGTGCACTTGTGAGCTCTGTGTCAAGTTGAGTTGTCAGCTCTTGGGAACAACATCATTTGCTCTGGGTTGAGCAAAAGAGTAATAAACAGATTTGTTTCTTTGAAAAGTGCTGCTGGCTTGAGAAAAGCACCGAGTACACTCTGTAAAGTGGTTGGCGTTAGGAAGGGCATCCAGCCATAGAAACCATGGTGAAGCAGATGTTGAAGTACAATGTACCACCTGGACCCATTGAATCCTGTAAAACTGTACAACCCATGCCAGCATAGAGCATGGATGTTAAATGATGATAAATAATGATTATTCTATAAACGAACATATCTCATTTACAGGCCTTGACATTTTTGGTAAGTTTGAGGTCAGTTTTGGTTTTCCTTTCATTAGGGCTAAAAGAACTGTATTTGGAGGAGAGGGAAAATGTATATTTGCGTTGTCATATCTTACTGAAGGGCATTAACAACATATGGAAAGTGATATGTCTTCCATCTGGCATTGAACTCACATAGACTCAGCTTAATCACAACTTATCCCTAACTTCTTACTCTTACATCATCTCTATATATATAAAAGGCAAGTTGTCTGTCTGTGTGTCTGTCAGGTTGTACCCTCACCCTGACCACGGCTTTCAACCGATTCCGATGAAACTTGACACACACATGGCCCAATGTCATAATTCAAAACTAATGCAGCGAAAATTTTGAAAAGTTCCCCCAGTTCTGAAAAAGATCTATAAATTCGACATGGGGTCTAGAATCTAAGCTTATCATATGCAACACATTTTCCGTTGCAGTTTTCGCAACATGCAATCGATTTTCACCAAACTCATGGTGAGGCTTAATGTTACCCTAAGGAACTTAATTCTGACGTTAGTTTTCCATGCAATACCTTACCATCAGAAAAAATCGATAAAATCATGCCATTTTGGGAAATCGTGTTCAAATTCAAGATGACATATTTTCGACAATATCTTTAACAAATTAGCAGGAATTTCTTTTGAAATTCACGGCGAGCATCATGTCTGCTCCAAGGAGCTATATGGCCCTTTTGATTCCAATAGGATACGTTATTACTGGAAAAAATAGGTTAATTACATCATATGTGGCACACATAGCAAACCGATTTTTCTGCGATATTTTTTGAAAGTTCACATAGATTTTCCCTACTTCTTCATGCATGCAAGGGAACGGTGCCTTGAATGCCTTAATGCCTTTTAGGCTTCATTTTACAAAATAACGGTTCAATGAGTACAAAAAAAGGTAAAAAGGTAAAGGGCATTGCTTATCGACAAAGTTTCTTACATACCTGGGCAATGCCGGGCTAGTCAACAATAAGACATTAATATTTGGTGCTAAAAATATTTCTTATATAACATCTGTCTCTTCATCATTTTCAGGTCGGCCAACAAGAACAGTGATTGAACTCTTAACCCGCTTCACTTCCCAACAGTAGAAAAACAGTTTATTAATGCCACAAACTGCCAACAATGTGTGGTATGTGTATATATGTGTATGTATATATATATATATATATATATATATATATATACATATATATATATATATATACATATAGTTAATCCAAGCATGAAAACAGAACAACGCGAGGATGTGGAACAAGTATAGTGTTATTGAACGCTCAGGAAAGGAAAGAAAAAAGGAGGATTTAATGTTTCGAGCGGAGCTCTTCATCATTCAATATATTGAAGTATATATATATATATATATTGTAGAATAATAAAAAGAAAGTTCTTAGTACAGTATTACATATTTGAAAAAATGAGTACAGATGTCTTTTTTTGGGGGGATAATTTCTATTTTAATAATAATGTTTAGAGTGAGTGATTCTGGTATGAGTTTCGAGTGTCAAGTAGCCGTTTTTCAAACTGAAAAATGTTTTACTGGTTGCTTAAATAGCAAAAGATTTGTTCTTGCAAGTATACACACAAAAAATATATATACACAAAAAAGGGAAAAGTATATAAAAAGAATATGAAAGCATTTCTTTCTCTACACCACCCTCCCTGTCCCTTTACTACACTCTCTTGCACCTCTGTCGCGCCCCCTCTTTCCCTCTCCCCCCTTTTTCTTCCTACCTTTCCTCTCCCTGCTCCCTCTAAGGCTCACCCCCTTGTCTCTTTTTTCCTCTTTCTGTCTCCTTCCTCCACACCACCCTCTCTGTCCCTTTACTTCACTCCCTGGTACCTCTATCCCGCTCACTCTCCCCCTGCTGACCTGCCATTCTTTCTCTTTTTTCTCTCTTTATTTTCTCTTTTTCTCTTTTTACTCTCTTCTCTCAGGACAATCCCCTCGTCTCTCTCTCTATCCCCCCTGGCTTTTCTCCTTTCTCCTCTCCCTCTCCGGTCAACCATCTTATCTTTCCTTCTCTTTCTGTTCCTATATTTCACTCTCACTATATCTCAGGCGAAAATGTCAAGAAACTGGTCTGCGAGAGAGTTGCAATTGTTCGTCCGCGCTTGGAAGATTGCTGAGGACGACTCGCCGAACAATATCATTGCAGCGGCGCTGAAGAGCAATGATTTTTCAAGAACCACCGCCCAGATAGAGCGAAAGAAACGAGAATTTATCCGGTCATACGCTCTAATCAGGCAACATGTAGACACTCTGGACATCATCCTATGAGGTGACGGCACCAGGGAAGGCCAAAAGGATGAAGAAAACATCCAGAACCCAACGAAAAACAAAACCGAGAAACCTAGAACACAGGGAAACAATGACACATGTCCAGCTCCCAACACCACAACTGAAGACCAAAGAGGTGCGATGGCCGCAAGAAAAGAAAAGCACCCTAAAATTGATGGGAAACAGGAGGTAAAAGGCGACAAAATCAAAGCTAAAAGAAACCCTGTCCAGAGAAAACAAAAGGACCCCAGCAAGAACTATAAAGGCAAAGAAAGAAACATCTGCAAATTCTACCTGAAGGGGGACTGCTGGTACGGCGTCGAAGGTGCGAACTGTCGCTTTGCACATCAGAGGCCCTACCAAAACCGCACGGACGCGAGACAGGGGTCCCTCCCTTGGGGAGAACAAACAGAAAAAGAAAAAGAAAAATATAAAAGAAGGAAAAAAAGCGCACTGACCACTCCTGAAAGACGATATGTGGATGTGGTGCGCGGTAACCAAACAAATGGCCAGCTTCACCCAGATGTGAGAAGGGCAGCAGCTGAACAGCAATCTTTTTTGTGCATGGCACAAAAAATTGTTCAGCAGCTGACCTGGCTACAAGCACAAAGCTGGAACTACCACCACATAAGGCCACCTCCAACAGATGCAGGATGGCCACCACAGACACCAACACCAACACACACACCACAAAAATATTTCTACTGAACGTAGGAGGGATGCTGGTGCGGAAACTGTAAAAGGAAAATCTAATTCCTGAGATACCTTGTGACATGCAATCAAGCTATATGCATGGCACTCACAGAAACGCATCTTGAACCCGATATAGGTGATGCAGAAATACACATACCGCAATATGCAGTCATACGCACAGATAGAAAAGGGAGGAGCCATGGTGGAGTTGCAATGTACATCCGAGATGACCTCACGCCCCAGGTCCTGTTGTCATATTCAAACTCAGTGTGTGAAATTCAAATTGTACACATAAGACAACTGAATATCGTCATATGCACTACATATCGCCCACCAGATACCCCAAATCACTCAGGCATGTTTGAAGACTGCCTAACAAAAATAGAAGTCCTCACCAACCTTGAACAACACAACAGTGCATTCTTCATGGGTGACTTTAACCTCCCCAATGTGGAATGGCCTGGGGGGCAGATGCTTCCAGGGATGACACACCATCAGCAGGCACAGGTAGAGTCCCTACTCCATCTCACAAATGCCTCTTTCATGGAGCAAATAGTTCTGCAACCAACAAGGGCAGATAATATACCGGATCTCTGCTTCACAAACAATATGGATATTATCCATAATGTTAATGTGATGCCGACAATGATCTCGGATCACAACATAATAGAGCTGTCTATGTATGAAACAAAAGCCCCCGTAGACACACAGCCTATACGAAGCATCCACCATCTCTCCAACTTAAACTTTCATAAAGCAAACTGGAAGTTGATTGAGAAAGAGATCCTCAAACAGGATTGGCCTGAATGTCTCTCCACACCAGACATAAACATGAAACACAAACACTTCATGTCCATAATACAAGCCATATGTGACAAATATGTCCCAGTGTGCAGGGCCAGCACACACAAAAACAAAAACAGGATCCCTAGAGAAAGGAAGATTCTTATGAGACGACGGACAAGGTTTGCGAACCGCCTGAGTAAGCACACCAAAAGTGGTGAGAAGTCTCGGCTCGAGAGAATGCTAATGGAAACTGAGAAAAGTCTACATCAGTCCCATGAAAAGGAGAGAGCAGATAAAGAAGCTTGGGTAATAGAAAATATAAAATCAAACCCTAAAGCTTTCTTTAAGTTTGCCAAAGAGACAGCCACAGTGCACCAGAGAATAGGACCTCTCTTCCAAAAAGATGGCTCTCTCAAGGAAATCCCACGAGGATAAGTGAAATACTGAACGAACA
>NC_043018.1:21394049-21411549 GCF_006345805.1 Octopus sinensis
AGTAACATAGAATATTATGAATTCAAAAAAGTTTTTACATAATTGCACATTACATGTATATATACAGTATTTGGTAACAGGGACATGTAAGGACATAAAGAAGGAAACAGTGTGATGAGAATATTTGAAAAGATGGGCAGAAAAGAAATAAAACAAATATATTATTGGAAGTTTGGTTGCGTTAATTATTGGTTGTTGCAAATTGCCACATTACATGTATATATACAGTCTTTCGTAACAAGGACATGTTAAGGACATAAGAAAGTACAACAGTATGATGAGAATATTTGAAAAAATGGGCAGAAAAGATTAAAATAAATATATTATACATCTCAGGGTCAGTACAGAATATTATGAATTCAAGGCGAGCTTGTTTATTGACCTGTCCGTTTTAGCAGAAATGTAGAATTGAGAAAGATGTACCCGTTTTTTTTCTGTTTTTGGCTTTCCTTCAAGCATCAATGATTTTGAGGTTAGGATGAGGTGAATATGTGTGTCTCTCTGCTTGTGTGTGAATAGATGTGTCTGTGTGTCTGTAGTATTTGGTCAGATGGCGTCTGTTTGTCAAGTGTGTGTGGTTGTCTTGGTGTTGTGTGTGCGTGTGTGTGCGCGTGCGTGTGTGCGTGTGTGCGTGCGTGTGTACGCATGCATGAGTGTGGATGGCATTTGACATGGTGCTGCGTGTATATATATGTGCCTGTATGGAGGTGAGACTGGTGTAAGTGTGCGTGCCCCTGTGTGCGTGCACACACACGTATACAAGCGTCTGCGTGTGTGTGTGGGCTGTTTTTGAATGGTTCCAGGGTGGCGAAAAATAGATGTGTTGTTTAAAGAATTTTTTGGGGTAGGATGGTGTGTGTATATATGCGTGCCCGCCCGTGCGCGCGCGCGTGCGTGCACGTGCGCGTCTACGCGTGTGTGCGGGCCATACACACACACTACATATACATACACACACACATACATCATACACACACACACACCACACACACACATATCTGAGCTCCCCCACACACATACACACACACATAATATACAAACACACAACACACACACACACTCACAAAACACACACACATACAGAACACACACACACAACGCACACACATATAATATACACACACACAACACACAAATATAACATATATTTATATATAATATACACACATATAACACACACACACAACACACACGCACACAACACACATACCCACACATCATACACACACCACATACACACACACACATATAACACACACACACAACACACACACACACAACACACACACACACAACACACACACACAACACACACACACAACACACGCACACATACATACATAATATAAATACAACACAAATACACCTAGCACATATATACATACAATACACATACACAGCATATATATAATACACATACACAATATATACATATAACATACATACACAATACATACATATAATATATATATATAGACAATGCATATACATATATACATATATACATATATATAGTGTTTACATCCACATACATAAATATACCACATATACACACAATATACATACATACAATGTAATACATATACACATACGCATACATATAACATATATATACACATAACATACACATACACAATGCATACATATATACATGCAATGTATATACAGTATTCATGCATATATAACACACATACAAATATACAATATACAATGCACCACATACACACACATATACACATAATGTACACATACATATACAACACAAATACATATAATATACAATACACAATGCACATGCAAATAATGCACATATATATACACACATATATTCTCACATATACACACATATATATATATAATGCACACACACACACACACACAAAATACATACATATAGCGTACACACACATATATATCTACATACCACACACACAAACAATGTACTCACATATACACATATACAATGCATACACACACACAACACACACATATATACATATATATATAACATATACACATATAAATACATACACACACACAATGCACACACACACACACACGCGCACACACACACACAACGCACACACACAACACACAACCCACACAACACTCACACACATACATAACCTACATATATATTAATGCATGCGTGTGGGTGCGCGCGTATGTGTGTGGTCAATGCCCGCTAGTGTGCCCTATGTGTGCCGATGCGTGCATGTGTCCGCCTGCATGAATGCTGCGAGTGTGCGCGTTGTGTCCTGTGTGCTTGCTCTGGATGTGTGCCTAGGGGGTATGTTAGAAGTATGTTTAGTTGTGGTCTGTATTTTTTGAATAAGATTACTTTCCCTATTTATTCGTGTTTGGTCTGTGGTGTTGTCCGAGCATTGGTATAGTGGGATGACTAAGAATTTGGGGGACTTATTGTGTGCACAAAGGTCTAAGTGTCCACTTAGTGGTATCTGTCTTGTGGAGGGGTCCCTCAGTTGTTGTCGCTGAACTGTCATTCTTTCTCTGAGGGTAAGGCTCGTTTGCCCTATGTAGTCTTCGTGGCATCCTTCACACTTTATGACGTAGAGTAAATTTTTTGATGCGCACGTGAAATTATTTTTTATGATGAATGTGTGTTCCGAGCGGAACTTGTACGTCGATCCCTCAATGAGGTGGATGCAAGTCCTGCAGTTGGGGCGACCACATTTTTTGATGGTGGGCGGTGGGTTTGTGTTGTGTAATTTTGCGTTGGTGAGGAGGTTTTTTAGGGATTTAGGTTGTCTCTTACTTCTTATTTTATGCGCTTGCCAGTAACTTTTTCAGGCGTGGGTCTGATTTTAGTTGTGGAATGTTGTTGTATATAATAGTGTAAGCTTCTGGCATTCCTTGGGTTGTGTGTTGAGAGATAGGGGAGGCTATTTACTGTTACTGTGGATTGGTTTAGGTTTTTGTAGGTATTGAGTGTTGATTGATTTGGCCCGTTCTATTCCGTGTCTACTAGTGATGCGGGTAATGTTTTCGAGAAGAATTCCCTTAGTTCCCGGAGTCTTCTATTTCGTGTTTGTCATTTGAGACAATAGTGCAGATTCTTCTCGCTAGGTTGAAGGGGATATTCAGTTAAACGACTGAAACACATAATAGAATATTTATATATATAAACACAAGTCCCCTAAATTCCAGGTCTCCCAACTCTACCTATATTCCGCGAATACCACAGATGAAGCATGGATAAACAAAGAAAATACCTTCATACAAAGGTAGCATACCACACTGGTTAGTTCTAGCAGAGACAAATCTGATCCCCAAATGCAGAATCACCAACGTGCAAAAAACTACCTGCCAGTTTCATGCCAGAACTTAATGCATAAAATTTATACAGCATGCTTAAAACTCTTCCTCCAAGACCATTGTGAAAGTAATGACATCATCACAGCGGAACAAGCAGCTGGGAAGAAGGGAGTCTGGGAAGTGCCGAGCAATTGTTAATAAACAAAACTGTAATGTCAGAGGAGCGGGAGTAAGGAAGGAACCTAGTTTCAATATGACTCGACTACAAGAAAGCCATTGACCCTGTTCTCTGCTCATGGATGCTAGAAGCCCTTCAACTAGATAACGTTCCATAGAGCATAGTCAAAGCCATAGATGACCTAACTTCATTGTGGGCCCCCATCTTGAAATTAAGCACAAAAAATGAGTGTATTATCACTGATAAATTACTGTAACCCGGTGGCATTTACCAAGGGAACTGTGATGTTTATAATTTCTGTAAACTTCGTGGCAGTTATATTAAGGAATTCTGAAGGATATCGCAGTGGTTCACAAGGAAACAGAAGCACCAAAATTACATACCGTTTCTTTGTGGATGACTTGAAACTATATGCAAAGGCTATGCACGAAATGAAAAGGAGCCACGACCCGCTTACAACAGTCTCAAACGATGCAGAGTTGGAGTTTGGTCAAGATAAATGTTGCTATATGATTGTGAAAAGATGGAAAACTGTAAATCAGACTAGCAATATCTGCGTTAACGACTTAACTGGTTCCTCTATGTCTGATGAGGAATTTTACAAGTATCTAGGGGTGGATGAAAACATATCATACAATGGCACCTGTAACAAATCACGTGTCACCAAAGAATATTACAGCTGAATAAAGAAAATTTGGACCTTGGAACTCACTGCATTCAATAAAACTGTGGCCCACAATGTGTTTGCAGTGCCAGTACTCATACCAACATTTGGGCTGCTTGATTGGACGCTTGATGAGATCCGAGCCATTCATGTGAAAATCCAGAAGATACTAACAAACATACGTAATTTCCACATAAACAGTGGCGTAGACCGCCTCTACTAAAACGAAAACAAGGCGGCGGAGATTAACATCGATTCAAACAGCCTTTGAATGTCGTATCGTATCCCTTCAGCAATATCTTTTAACTTCCAAGTGTTAAAGTGCATCCCTACATGAGGCTGATAACATTATATGACTTGGAAGACAGCTCCTTGAGTAACATTCCTTGCCCAAAGAAGTCGTTCGACTCTACCGTAACATATCAGATGAAAGGATGAGCCAATAATTTTTGCCACAAGGACAGCTTATGGGAGGAAATTAATTCGATTACACCGACCCCCAGTGTGTAACTGGTACTTATTAAATCGTGGCTCCGAATAGATGAAGGGCAAATTCGACCTCGGCGGAATAACTACATCAATAATAATAACAGTGACAATATATGTATCAGAGTGTCACTAACGCTGTGTGTTCTTATTTGTTTCCGGCCACGTTATGACTAACTGAAAAAGCACAACAGCCAGATTGTGAAACCGGTGTTTGTCGACATAAGGAATGCAACACATGGCCTTTGCATTGCCGTGTTTTTCTCTTATATTGAGGACCACAGCTTGAAGTATGTTTTTTTTTATTACATTTCAACTTTATAGTTATATACACACAACAAGGACATTTGATCTATTTAGTATATAAACTGTCATATACCTACACACATAAATACGTACAAATATATTTATGCCTACATCTATCTATGTATACATACTCACATACATACACAAACACACATACATATACAAGCACACACAAACACACTCAGAGAAACATATATATATGTGTGTGTGTGTGTGTCTGTGTGTGTGTCTGTGTGTGGTTTGTGTATGTATGCATGTATGTATGTGTGTATGTTTATGTGCAAACACTATATAAGTATCTATGTATACATACATACATACACACACACACAAATATATACATATATATATATGCACATATATATATTTATAAATATATATATATGTGTGTATGTTTGTGTGCAGACACGATATAAGTATCATCACCTTGGTTAATCTGTGTAATTATTATCAAATGACTTGGTTCTTGTACAACAGAAATCTAGAGACCACTCAAATAATATATTGCGGAATATAAGAAATAGGTAATGTTTAAACTATTAACTTATGGTCGTGAGTTGATATGTGAAAGCGATACAGAATGTCCAGTTGATGATGGTAGCGCTGGTGGTTGAAAGGACGTTTATTTATATGTTTGTTATTGATTGGATGGTGGTTTTTAGGTTGAGAGTAGGAGAGGCTTTCTGTGAGTTGCGTTTGCTTTTGTGGTAATCTTATGGAAGACTCAACAAACAGTGAAGTGGCTGGTTGGCCGAATCGTTACCTCAGCGGGCCAAATACTTCGCAGTACTTTGTCCGTCATTACGCTCTGAATTATATCACCGCCGAGATCGACTTTGGGTTTCATCCTTTCGGGATCGAAGGAAGGAAGTACCAGTAATGTACAGGAGTGGATGTAAGCAAGGAGTCCTCTTACCCAAAATTCCAGGCTTTGTGCATCAATCGAAAAGGTTATTCACCGTTGTTGTCATCTTTATTGTAGCTTAAGGAAGTTGTTTTCGTTGCTAAGTACCCGCTCTTTATGACTGAAATGATTCAAGATTTAAAAGGTAGGTAAAAGCGTATGACATGTCTTCAATTGCTTTCCTTCTTATATTTCATATCATTAGTTGCGTGATGAGAAGAACTCTTGCACTCCTCTGTATCGGCGTACTCATTTCATGCACCTCGTCGCAGAAGCAAGGTAAATATTCACCACTACCATCACTACATAGTAATCTTAGAGGCGATGAACGAAGAGAAGAAAGAAAGAGAAGAGAGAGAGAGAGAGAGTGAGAGAGAGAGAGAGAAGGGGAGATTAAGAGAAGCGGGGTGAGTCGTTGTTTTTATGATAGTCAAATGACGCGAGATTACTCTCTTCCGCAGCATTTTCACGGCTGTTCTATCTTCTGTGATAATTCATGAGTCCCATGTTATTCTTGAGTTCATCTGCGCACATACAATAATATGCTTTATCATTCATTTACGATGCGGTATGGAAAGGACCCCGGACTAGTTATGTGGGGCGGCAACAGATGGCAGCACACAGTTGCGTGCGCAGAGAGGGCTAGCAGTAACCTTCATGAGGTAGTGTACCGAGAGATATCGTTGTATTTACTTCGCAAGTTTAGAAATTTGAGTTTATATGATCACGTGTATGTTGAATTCTGCGATATTTGTCATGGGCAGGAAGTTGGAACAAAGAAATCTCCGGCCTTTTGGCTTTGCATAATTTTTTCAGACGTTCTAAGATTCACTTCGTTCTTTAAACTGTGAATGCGTAAGAAAATGCAGATTATGCTGACAAGAAAGTTACAAAGAGGCCACAATACCAGTAAATAGTTTTTACATTGTTCGTATATAGTTATGGAATGACGATCCAGTTCGGCTCCTAATCCGGTTCAGGTCCGTGATGTTGATAATCCACAAAGATGGGGAAACATCGATGTCCATCGTTCCTGAATCCGTGATAATCTTCAGAGCTATCACCAATAAACTAGCGTATATATCACCCCCTTGAGAACTCGATGACAGCTCTGGTTATTGAAATATCCGCTGAGACTAGTTGGGTCATTCGTATATTTCTATACACAAGAAAATATACCCCAAATCCTTGGATGTTTATATACTTTACAGTTCTAAGTTGTCTTATTTTATCATTTTCAGAACGCAGTATGTCCAACGCTAGGTCAGAAACAGACTATGATCGTTTGGATGGAAGGTAAGAATTATATATTGACAATTGTTTGAGAATGGCATCAGTAATAGTAAAATAATTATGATAATTCTTTTCTTTTGTTATTCTATGTGTGTTTGTGTTAGGAAATGTCAAAGTAACTATCTGAAATATTTTCTGAATCTGTGAAAACGGAAAATGTTTTGTAAAATTGTTGTGGAAAGATTCAGCCATCCCACTCGTGACTAAAGATGGACTGACCCATTGTTATAAATTAAAGCTCTGTGAGCGATTGGCATTTCGGGTTGGTAAGCCGTTCACTATGAGCCGTGAGAGAGAGCGTTGCGTCTTGTAATAGTAGTGCATCGTGTAAATACTTCCTTTCTCCATTGCTTCGTTATATTATAAAAGCAGAATGTGTGCAGATTTTTCTACTGTTTTTAACGAATGTCTTAAAACGTGTTACTATCTGCTACCTGTCCCGGAGGATATCCTTGCGAAATTAAATGGTTTCAAGATATTGTCTAAAAAGGATCTTTCTGAAGCGTACCTACAAATTAGAGTAGACGATGAATGCTCTAAATACTTAACAACGCACATAAAGGGCTGTATAAACACAACAGTTTGCCATTTGGCTTATAAGTAGCACCAGCGATTTTCAACAGATTATGTATGCAATATTTGCGGACTGTGAATTCGCAATTCCATATCGAGTGATATTCTTATTAAAAGCGAATCCAGGGATCAACACAAAGAGCACGTAAAATAAATATTCGAAAAAATTAATCACTATAGCCGTTGAGTGGTAATCAACACAAAGAGCACGTAAAATATATATTCGAAAAAATTAACCACTACGCCATATGCTCACGGGCATAGCCGTTGAGTGGTAATTCCCCAGAAGTAGAAGTAATCTACAAGGTAACATGTTTTCTTGGAGGACAAACTGATGAATCATTATTGTACTGAAAATCGATCCATTCAAAATCAGTTACATACTTCAAATACACTCGTTCAGAAATATTAGGTCTATTTAGTATCAATATCGAAGTAAACTCGGAAGTGAAGAAAAATTATATATAGTGCTAAACGTAATTCATATTTTTCGGAATTATTACTCCTTGTGCAACATAATTGTCTAATTGGAAAATGCAACATGATTACACAGTATACTTGCTGAGTAGTAGAAATGAGGTTATAAATATCAAAATCATTTCTAATCTTAACTTCAAAGCAATCGAAATATTCGATGCCACTGCAGATGCAGAGGCAAATTTGGAAGCAATAAAATGTCAACGCCAACTTTACAAAAAAATCTTCAGAAAATAATCTCACAGAAAATACCCCACATTTTAGAGAGACCGTATGTTAGAGGATGTAGATATAATGTAGCTACAACATTCCTGGTGTATTAGGATTATGCAAGTTTCTAATTACGATGTTAATGTATTTTTCTGTTTTCTCTCTTTACAGGGGCAGATATAAGAGAAAGAGTACGTGCTTGAATTGGCAGATTCCATGTTACCCCAATAAGAGCAGTCCATCTAATAATTGTTGTAAAACTCAATCTTGTGCATGTAACCTCTTATGGCGTGACTGTTTATGTACAGACACAGTTTCAACAGCAAAGATTGTAATACATAATTATATATGTTTATATATATGTTTGTTAGCTTTTTTTTACCTCTAGTATGGACATGTTCTTTCTAAGTGGTTGGAGATTATTCTAATTCACATAAAAATAATAAAATAACAATTAAATTACAAAGTGAAGACTCAAGAATATGTTTGCGTTCATTCGACATATGTTGGTATATAAACGTTTGTTTGCGTAAATCGTAATAAACAGGTTCGCACATAAAGATTCGTCGTGTAATCCATATTTATATATATAAATGCGTTGTAGTGTGCACAAAACAAAGATTCTTCTTTGAATGCAACGTTTTGTAGTTCCCTCGTTACGTCCGTAGTATCAAGTGACAATGCTTGGCTTGTGTTATTATCAAGTCAAAATTTTAATATTCGCTATCAAATGTCAATGATATAATGAAGATTACATAGGTGGAAGTTTACTCTAAGAAATAGACTGACCATTTACGGAAAACAAATACTAGACCCCAGTACTAGACAGATTCCACTGAGTGGTCACAATAGACATATGTGCAAAAAATAAGTCCCCCAAATTCCAGGTATTCCCACTCTACCTATATTCCGCGAATACCACAGATGAAGCGCGGTCCAGGTATCCGGTGATTCTTGATGGACGCCCCCGCCTCCAAGTGTCATCAGTGCCTGAAGCGTGGCCACATTATGAAGAACTGTGCCAAGGACCAGAGCAGGGTCCTGGAGCAGTTAGTTGTGGAAGAACCCCATCCCCCTCCTCCTTCGGAAGGAGAGATGGAGGAGGAGAGAGTGACTTCCCCGAAAAAAGGGGGAGAAAAAGGAAGAAGGGGAGCAACAATGGTTGCTCTCCGAGGGATCCCGGGGTTGTGGGAGGAAGCGAGGTTATGGCGAAGGAGCCAACCCCTCTCGCACCAGAGATAAAAAGAATGGAACAGTGCCGGATGTATGCAGTGTACAGCCGGTATGTCCCGAGGCCTCTTCGGTGGGAATCGTGCCACCGACAGAGGAAGCTGTAACCTCGTCGGTTGTGCCACCGACAGAGAAAGAGACACCGTTAGCGGGAATTGTGCCGCCAACGGTAGAATTGACTACCTCGACCCCGGAGGAAGACAAATTATTGATCTTCTTCTACAGCGGTGGAGAGGTAGAAAAGGTGGTGGAAAACATTATAAAGGAGTACCGTTAACTTTCACACGGGAACCCAAATGGCCTCCGCAGATAGCTGTGGAGGCCATAACGTTGCCCATGATACGTAGGCTGGAGGGACTCAAAGAGGAATATCGCTTGTGGCCGGGTGACGCCGACCCGGAGCCCGCCTTGGTTTTAAACGAAGCGTGGGTAATGGTGGAGTATACGGGCACAAGCGATGTTGGGGAGGAAAATTGACAAGAGGTTGAAAAGCCTCAGTGTTATAATGTCTAAGTGTGTAAGAGGCTCAGTGCCTCAATTTGTAAATGGACTATCAAGTCCAAAAATTGTAAAAACCGAAGTAATAGGTTCATTACCTCGGTCTGTTTTTTGTGTTAAAAATAATTATGTTTCAATTTGTAAATGGATTGAGTCCAATAATTGTAAAATGGAAGTAAGAGGTTCAATACCTCGGTCTTTTTTTTGTATAAAAACATAATGTTTTAGAGAAGCAAAAAATCGGGGGGCGTTTTTTCTTCTCCCATTAATATAATTTTATTTCATCATTCATCTCATCAATATTTCTGTCCAGCCCGCAAGCTACTCTGTATCATGTCTTTATGGCAAATTCTTTTGAAATAGAGTAGCTTGCTTACTAACCACATGGTTCCGGGTTCAGTCCCATTGCGTGGCACCTTGGGCAAGTGTCTTCTACTATAGCCTCGGGTCGACCAAAGTCTTGTGAGTAGATTTGGTAGATGGAAACTGAAAGAAGCCCGTCGTATACACACACACACACACACACACACACACATGCACGCACACACACACACACACACAACACATATATATTTATGTATATATATATAGCGCAGGAGTGGCTGTGTGGTAAGTAGCTACACAACCACTGTTCCGGGGACATAAACACACCAGCATCGGTTGTCAAGCAATGCTAGGGGGACAAACACACACACACAAACATACACACACACACACACATATATATATATATATATACATATATCCGACAGGCTTCTTTCAGTTTCCGTCTACCAAATCCACTCACAAGGCTTTGGTCGGCCCGAGGCTATAGTAGAAGACACTTACCCAAGGTACCACGCAGTGGGACTGAACCCGGAACCATGTGGCTGGTAGGCAAGCTACTTACCACACAACCACTCCTGCGCCTTATATTGACAATTGTTTGAGAATGGCCTCAGTAACAGTGAAATAATTATTATAATTCTTTTGTTAAACTGATTTATTTGTGTTTTAGCATTATTTTGTAAAGCGTGTGTTGTGTTTTGCGTAACAAAAATAAAATCAGAAAATATTAGAGTAAGTGTGTCAAATATTGTCTGAATAAGTGGAAAAATATTTGTTTAAATGTTAAACAAAGGTATTTTCTATTGAGAATATATCTAAACTTTATTTTTATCAAATAAATACGCGAATAATGTATCTGAGAAACAGATTTTGAAAGGAAGTGATAAGGCTGTGAAAACCAAACCACAGATAAAACATTATTAGTCAACTGACAGAAATGATATAGAAACGGTAAACAACCAAGTATATCTCCTTCTCCCTGTCATACTTTTGTCCATGTCTTCCTATTAGGTGCAGCAAAAACTGCGTTTAGATTGGTTGCTATGCATATTATACAATATATGAAAAGCGATTATAATTAAGAAATGAAATATTTAAATGCCTTCCGAAATTTGTGACATTTCTTTTTAAAATAAGCATTATATTTAGAACTAGCAGTATCGCCCGGCGTTGCTCGGGTTTGTAAGGGAAATAACTATATAAGCATTTTTAGAGAGTTATAGCAAAAAAATAGCAAAAAAAATGCATTAAAAATGGAATAAAAAGTGATGGTAATTTTTTTTTTTAAACGTTGACTCATCGTAGACATTTTTAGAGAGTTACTTCCCTTATATAATAGCGAAAAACTGCATTAAAATGGAAAAAATGATGGTAAATTTTTTTAAAATCGTAGACTCATCGTAGACGCGCGCTAATACCCAGAAGGGCTCGATATGAATCACGACTATAAGATACCCGGTTTTGGTTAAACTGCACCGCAAAATGTGGGAGTAGTTAGGAATCTAAATCGTAGGAGACAGACACTCACACAACTTCACTTTTATATATATAGATTATTATTTAATACATTTCTTCAAAGCAGAACCACATGCAGAACTGCCAATATTATACGATGGTGCGTAACAAATAACAGACCACTTTAAATCAAACTTAATGTTATGTTTTCAATTCCGAATGCATTTACTAAGATTTGTAGAATTACTTTTTATTTTATACTTAAATGAATGCGAATGAATATGAAATCTAGGTTTCCAATTTGTAGCAGATGAACCTATACAATAATACCTACGATCCCCTGTACAATTTATTACCTCACATTGATGCATTATATTTTCTCTAAAACATTGATATTTTAAGCGACAGACAATTTTGTTTTTACAATTACACGGGTGTTCTATACTTAAATGAATGCGAATGAATATGAAATCTAGGTTTCCAATTTGTCACAGATGAATTTATATAATAATATTTTCTATTATAGGAACAAGGCCTGAAATTTGCGGGGAGGGGGTAAGTCGATTACATCGACTCCAGTGCGTAACTGGTACTTATTTAATATACCCCGAAAGGATGAAAGGCAAAGTCGAGATCAGCGTAATATAAACCTACATAATAATATTTGTACCTTGTTAAACTATATTTTACCTAAAACCGAAAATTTTGTGTTTTTCTGTTGCATTGGCATTTATTCTCGGAATTAGGTGTTAAGGAAGGATTATTATTATTGTTGTTGTTGTTGTTGTTGTTGTTGTTGTTGTTGTTATTATTATTATTATTATTATTATTATTATTATATTATTATTATTATGTTTTTTCCTTCTTTCTTCAAATTTTCTTCCGTTTCTCGCCGAGTGTTTTCCATACACCTAAGGCAGAGAAGCTCATTGTATGCATTCCCAGATTACACACGCAAATTCACAGATAAAATATGTATTTAAAAATTAATAAATAAATAAATTCATGGATGGATGTTGTTTTCACAGCGATAATGCTCTTCTCAGTACATGAGCCGTTCCAGTTAATACGCATTTTTGCACTTCCTGTAGGGATGGTAAGCCTGGAATAATTTTCAAATAGGTTTCAGTACCTTTTTTTTATCATTCCTAGAGATCCTACAATCACTGGTACTGTAGTCGCCTTGAGATGCCACATTTTTTCAATTTCTATTAGCAGGTCTTTATATTTACTAATCTTGTCAAATTCTTTCGCCGCTATATTGTGATCGCAAGGGATACTCAAGTCAATTAATAAACACATCCTTTTTGTCTGATCTTTTATAATAATATTCGGTTTATTAGCTTTTATAGTCTTGTCGGTCTGCACGGGGAAGTCCTATAGAATCGACACATTTTCTCCCTCAGTCACAGCTTCAGGATGGTGTTTTTACCATTTGTCAGCGGTTTTGCTTTTATAATACCGACATATTGTCCAATGTAAATACTGGCCGACTCTGTCATGTCTTGCTTTATATTCTGCAGGTGCTAAGACTCTACACCCTGAGATTAGGTGGTCAATTGTTTCAATCTGATTATTATTATTATTATTATTATTTTATTATTATTATTATTATTATTATTATTATTCAGTAGTATTTTTTTATATCGTGCTTTCACTTCACTACCGAGCGCAGTTCTGTGTGCCTTGGGTATGTGCTGTGATTTGTTGTGATGCTCTGATGGTTATTGTATGGAAAGTGTTCTGCGTAGGATGTGTGCAGTGCCTAGTAGTGCAATTTTCTGTATGTTATATGTGTTTGTAAGTCCTGGTGTTTTTGTTATGTATTTGTGTGAATATTTTTTTATCGTGCCTAATGCACCTACTATGATAGGAATTGTTTCTGTTTTTAGATTCCACATTCTGGTTACCTCCATTTCCAGGTCTTTGTATTTTGAAAGTTTCTCCATTTCTTCTTCTTCTTATTATTATTATCATCATCATCATCATCATCATCATCATCATCATCATTATTATTATTATTATTATTATTATTATTATTATTATTATTATGAACGACTCTCGGATAGTTCTTAATTACCGGCTATTCTTTACTTGAAAGCAGGCAATGACAAATCACCAAAGGTTTCAAGTAGTGCCTTCTCCTGTGACTCAAAGAGACAATACTCTCCTTAGAATGCGAGCTGTACCCAACAAAGATCACTTCTGAATCACCTCGAGCCTGACAGCAGCTCCAATATTCTTGATATATTTTTTAAAGCCCTTGGAAACTGCTCCTAAAGCTCCAATTACCACCGGTATCGTCATTACTTTCTTCATGTCCCATAACTTTCCTATCTCGTCCCGTAGTGACTGGTATTTCTCATCCTCTTCTGTTTCCTTGCATTTCCTCCATACTCTTTACTCTTTTATTTGTTTCAGTCATATGACTGTGGCCATGCTGGAGCACCGCCTTTAATCGAGCAACTCGACCCCGGGACTTATTCTTTTTTGTAAGCCCAGTACTTATTCTATCGGTCTCTTTTGCCGAACCGCTAAGTAACGGGGACATAAACACACCAGCATCGGTTGTCAAGCAATGCTAGGGGGACAAACACAGACACACAAACACACACAAATATATATATATATACATACATATATACGACGGCCTTCTTTCAGTTTCCGTCCACCAAATCCACTCACAAGGCTTTGCTCGGCCCGAGGCTATAGTAGAAGACACTTGCCCAAGATGCCACGCAGTGGGACTGAACCCGGAACCATGTGGCTGGTAAACAAGCTACTTACAACACAGCCAATCATGCGCCATGTATATTTTCGTTGTGTAATGTTCTGATTTTCTTAAAACCTTCTTAAAATATTTTTACATAATATTTGGGTCTACTTCTTATTTATGAGGAATTATCTTAGATGGTTATTCTACTTCAATTTATTGGTGTCTGATTGTTGTATGTATTTAGATATTTAGCCAAATTCATTTAAAACTGAATGCTTTACTCATATCGTCCTGGATCTTCTAATCCCCGTTTTTCTTCTGATATATATATATATATATATATATAATTAGGCTGGTTTGCCATTAAAAATGTCGAAACAATGCATTGTCTAAAGATGAATAGGGTAAATGTTTTTTAATTTTCCTTTAATTTCTGAATTACTACTACTTGGCGGTTTGAGTCCTGGCTGCTCTTTCTAGTGGGTTGAATGGCCTATCGAGGCCTTTCCTCAATTGTTGTTGAATATATATATATATATATACACACATACAATACATATAAAGAATCCTCCTTAACATGATTTGATCCGCGCGTACTCCGATCATCCATGAAGAACTGGCTTTCTTTCGCTATCTTATCTAAATTTACAGGGGCCATAAATTGCTATTACCTGGATCTCTGTTTTGATTTTAACGTTGATTTACTGTTACTTTATTGCTTTTTATAACGATTTTCGTTCGTCTTTATATAGCTATAGTATTTTTATATTTATTTTTTTCTATGCGCCCTTTTCAAGCATAACCAGGCTCATGGGCCCGGTTTCCCAGTTTCTATGGCGTATGTGTTCCCCGCAGCTGGATGGGACGCCAGTCCATCGCAGTGTTACTCAAGAAACAGGAAGAAATAGTGAGAGAAAGTTGGGGCGAAAGAGTACAACAGGGGTCGCCAGCACTCCCTGCCGGAGCCTCGTGTAGCTTTAGGTGTTTTCGCTCAATAAACGCACACAACACCCGGTCTGGGAATCGAAACCGCGATCCTCCGACCGCGAGTCCGCTGCCCTAACCACTGGGCCATTGCATTTCCACATGAGCCCTTTTAAAGTCTAGCCAGGCTCATCGGCCCGGTTTCCCGGTTTCTATGGCGTATGCGTTCTCCAGCTTGATGGGACGCCAGTCCATCGCAGCGTTACTCATTTTTGCCAGCTGAGTGGACTGGAGCAACGTGAAATGAAGTGTTTTGCTCAAGAACACAACGAGTCGCCCGGTCCAGGAATCGAAACCACAATCTTACCATCATGATGCTGACACCCTAACCACTAAGCCACGCGCCTCCACAATAGCTGTACTATAGCTACTATATACCATAAGGCGGCGAGCTGGCAGAAACGTTAGCACGCCGGGCGAAATGCGTAGCCGTATTTCGTCTGCCGTTACGTTCTGGGTTCAAATCCGCCGAGGTCGACTTTGCCTTTCATCCTTTCGGGGTCGATAAATTAAGTACCAGTTACGCACTGGGGTCGATGTAGTCGACTTAATCCGTCTGTCTGTCCTTGTTTGTCCACTCTGTGTTTAGCCCCTTGTGGGTAGTAAAGAAATATACTATATACCTATTTCTTTATTACCCACAAGGGGTTAAACACAGAGGGGACAAACAAGGACAGACATAGCTATTAAGTCGATTACTTCGACCCCAGTGCGTAACTGATACTTAATTTATCGACCCCGAAAGGATGAAAGGCAAAGTCGACCTCGGCGGAATTTGAACTCACAACGTAACGCAGACGAAATACCGCTAAGCATTTCGCCCGGCGTGCTAACGTTTCTGCCAGCTCGCCGCCTTTCATCTATACTATATACCTGGTGTCCTAAAATTTCTTAAAATTTCTAATTAAGCTTGTTATGTAGAGCTCTCTTTTCTCCATTTACAGAAGCGGACAAAAGAGACACGCCAAGTGTAAAAAGTGGACATGTCATATGCCGCATGATAAATGCTGTGACGGTAAAGTTTGTTCCTGTAAAGGCCCGTGGCACGGCTGCAAGTGTAGAGGAAGACATCCGAGTTACGCAATAGTTGCAATGCATAGTTACATATGTATACGTATTTGTTTGTTAACATTTCTTTTCCATGTAGTATGGACCTTTTACATGTAGGATAGGATATTATTCAACATCATATAAAACTGATAAAGTAAAGATTAAATTATAATATTGAGACATAAATCCTTTGCGTTCATTCGTCATACATACTGTATGTTCTTGTATAAACGTTTGTTGTGTAAATCGTAATATACATACATGCATGCATGCATGTATACATACATACATACATTCATACATACATACATTCATACGTACATACATTCATACATACATTCATACATACATTCATACATACATACATGCATTCATACATACATTCATACATACATACATACATACACACATTCATACATACATACATATTTACATACATTCATACATACATACATACATACATACATACATACATGCATGCATGCATGCATGCATGCATACATACATACATACATACATACATACATTCATACATACATACATTCATACATACATACATACATTCATACATACATTCATACATACATACATTCATACATTCATACATACATACATGTATACATTCATACATACATACATTCATACATACATGCATACATACATACATACATTCATACATACATGCATGCATACATACATACATACATACATGCATACATTCATACATACATAGATTTATACATACATACGTACATTCATACATACATACATTCATACATACATACATTCATACATATATTCATACATACATACATACATACATTCATACATACATACATTCATACATACATACATTCATACATGCATTCATAC